>NC_057803.1:307816366-308116366 GCF_018294505.1 Triticum aestivum | reverse complement strand
AGGTTATTGACCGGCGAAATCTCGCATAGGCTGCCTGCTCAAGGGCAGGTCAATCCCACTTCCTTCGGGGGCTAGGCTTCCCAACGGATCCCTTCGTGAGGGGGCTCATGTATTATTATGGGCTGGAATTTCACGACTTAGCCCCGGAGTCCATCCTCCATATTTCCTCATTCATCGTCGTGTGTGAAGCCTTCCTCCGTATCACTCCTCACTTCGGACTATGGCTCAAGACCTTCAAAGTAGAGCCGAAGATGATCGAGGGACGGCATGTGGAGTGTGGAGGTGCTTTTATAAGAAAGAATGCTGGTACTCCATGGCCCGAGGGCTCTTTCCAAGAGGAGTCCAACTTATGGCAGCGAGAGTGGTTTTATATTACCGGTCCCAGGGCCCCTAAGTGGGTGGCGCCACCTGCCTTTCGCTCGAGTCCCCCGCCACAACTGGCATCATGGATCAATACGGGGCTGGACTAGGGGCCGGCAAAGGACGTGCCCCTGTTGCAGGGCCACATCCGAGATCTCCTAGAAAGAGACATCAATCTAGTCATGGTGATGTAGGTTATGTTAATTCACCGAGTTCTGCCCTGCAAACGCCGCCCCCTCCGCCTGTGGGATTTCAACCCGGAGGGACCACGAGTTCTCCAAAATTTTCTTGGCATGACGCCCGTGGAGATGTACAAATTGTTCTTCGGACCACAAGTAGTGTGTCCTGATTCTACGGAGGACGCAGGTCTAAGCTGCAATCGTCCGGATACTCAAGTAAGTAGCCTTGTGCCCGGACTCGCTATCCGTATATTTATCATAAAATTTCCCCTAAAAGAGTTGTCCTTTAAACAGGAGTGGATAGCGAAAGCAAAGCTAATCAGGTGTCCGTCCCCCCTCCCCGAGACCACGCCGGGTCCCGTGCTAGTCAGGGTGTTGGAGGTTGTGCCTTCAAAGGGAAGTGGGGGAGGGGACAAGGGAGCTACAACCTCCTCGAAGGAGGTTGTCCGGAAGGGAGGAATCAAAAATTCCTCTCCTTAGGGGAAGAAGAGGACCGCCTCTGAAGACCCGGAGACCATGGCCTTAAAGCAGGGGAAGAAATCTTCGCCAGAGGGTCCTGTACTGGGGGATACTTCGGCCGAATTATGCCCTCAAGGGGATCAGCCCTCCACCGAGCCGTAAGTAGAGAGGAGTTTTGGTTTTAAGAAACGAGAGAAATCCCTCCTTTATATCTGAGAAAAGTAATCTAAAATTAACCTTGTAGCTCGGACATTAGCCCTTCTCATCAGAGCTCGTCTTCAGGGGATCTTATTCCGGAGATGATGGAGAGCGGAACGCCTCCCCCTGCCGTATCGCCTTGCGAGGCGGGCAACTCTGAGGTATTGTCGCGGAGGGTTTCTCCGAATCCGGTGAGGCCGGAAGGTAGTCATATGGCCCCCGAAGCCCTCCGCGTCCGGCCTTCGAAAAGGGCCATTGGACGAGTCCGGCGCCGTCTGGTGCGTGGTCGGAGGAGCTGATGGATCTGCTAGGGCGAGCATCTATCTCAGAGGAGCACCGTGCATTGATGGGTATGGTGATTGAGAGGATTTCATCCGCGGAGAGCGGATTGCACGAGGCCGTCAGGAGTTTACTGACAGGTTTTGAGGTACGCGAAATAATGTGCCCTTTTTGGACAGTTGCGCATAAATAAGATGCACCCTATGTTGATAGTAGCCCCTAAGACTCTGTGTGTTGTAAAAAGTGACGGCGCACAGAGGATCATAATCCCAGGTCTAATATGCCGCCTTTATACGTACGTGGCGAAGTGTCCAGTGGCCAACCGGACTGATGGATTTGCCGAGCTAAAGAGGCAACTTGACGTGGCAGATGCCGACATCGCGCTTGTCAACAAGTGGCTTGATGAGGCACATGGTATGTAATTCCTTCGGCGGTGGCTGGTAAGAGGAGCTTTATGCCAGTATCTTATAATGTGTGCGCTTCATGTAGATGGTGCTGCTGCCATGGAGAATCTTCGGGCAGAACTTGCCCGAGCCAAGGAGCAAGCCAAGAAAAGTGACGCGGCTGCCATAAAGGCAATTGAAGAGCTGAAAGCCGAACAGGCTGCTCACACCCGAAGCAAGAAGGAAATGGCCGAGATGGCCGTGAAGCTGAAGAGCACTGCTGACCGTTGCAAGCTTCTTGAAAAAAGAAGATCAGGCGGAACAGACGGACCTGAAGAAGGCCGTTGCCGATGCCAAGGATGCTTGCTCTACGATGAGAGCTATGAAGGAGGAGCTGCGTCACGCCGGAGAAATCGCGGCTGGAAAGCCCTTTATGCTGCGGAGGAAGTTCTGTGATCCTAAACAAGCTCCGTTATACCAGATGTGGAGTACGGCGGACACCTATCTGGATTTACAGCGAGTGCCGCAGATGCGGCCGAGCACTTCCGAGATCAAGAAGATCGCGAAGTGGAAAAGCTCTTCTGGTCGCAGTTCCACAATCCAGAACATCCACTGTCATTAGCCGATCGTTTGGCCGAATGGGCCGAGCTAAATAGGTTGTCCGGACTCGCCATGAAGTATGTTGTGAGTCATCTGTGGCCAGAGAGACCAGAGCCGAAAAGTTATTTCAACTTGGTGCAGTAGTTCCTTGGTGCGGCGCCGCGTATCAATGCAATGAAGAGGTCAGCGTGCATAGAAGGTGCGCGGATGGCTCTTGCCCGTCTCAAGACATACTGGGCGGAAATGGAAGCCACCGCTATTGCATCCCGAGACTCGGATGGAAGCCGAGTACCTGTCGAGCGCTATTTTTAGGAAGTTCTGCAAGGCGCTCGTTTAATAGAGACGTAGTGCTCGAAGGATGCTATATTCGAATAGCATGTATTATTGTAAAACAATATTTTGATAAATTGTAGAAGCTTTTTATACTTGTGCCTGCAAGTATTAGGACACCTCCTGTGCGGCCGTTTAACATATATGTATATATAATCTGAAAGATGGCAGTCGTCGGCTTCAACCCCCACGCACATAATGCGTGGGTGTTCGCAGAAGGCCCATTTTCACACTTGATCCAACGTCTTGGTCCTACAAAGGAGGTGATAGCGCAGCGAACTAGGAAATCGGACTATGGTGCTTTATCACTTTCACTTAGCCATAGGAGTTTGACATTGAGGCTACTTATATAGCCCCTGGTGGCACCTGCGCTCGCCCGAACTCAAGGCGCGTATGTGCCTGGCCGAGAAACAGCCCTTCATTAATGCGGAGGAATCCTAAAGATTCCGGTATGTCATCGAGTGGTTGACCAGTCTCACGCTATATCATGACAGTCAGTTTTCGACTTTCTCTACTGAGGTGCTCGTCTGGCCGAACCGGGGCACAATCGCAGTAGTTCTCCTGGTGCCGCCTTAGCCGATAGAGTGGAATGTAAGGCAGCAAAACACAGGAGCTGGGCAAACCCAACATTTGACCAAAGACATGATTCTGAGCTGATGCATATAAGGCCAAACTCGCGACACCGAACACTCCCTATGGTATTCGGTATTTATGAGGGCGGGCAGGATAACGCCCTTAGTAATAAGCCCCTAGTGTCCAGGTACGCGCAAAACTCTGACGTGGCCACATGCCAAAACGCCAGCCTCCTCCTTGGTTATACCAAGAAACCAAGGGATGTGTATCAACAAGAGACAGTAAAAAAGGTTTACGCAGGGTCTTAATCTGAAAAGAATCCTTGGAATGGGTCCCTGTTGCACGTCTGCGCATGTGTCTCCGTTGTGTCGTATCCTGGACGGGCGTAGCACGGTGTTCATCTGTAAAGGAGAGGAACTTAGTAAAAGAAAGATCGTGCCGAACATGAGTTATACTAAATAAACAAAGTATGAATCGAAATGGGTAAAATTGAGCTTTATTGTCTCTTGTTTTATATGCACGGATCCCCTAGTACAGGGGTATACGGCTATTAAGCCTATATCAATTGTATGTTTATGCCGGACTCGTCTAGCCGTGTCTGTGGTCTTGACGACCTGTTTAGATGGTTTGGCTGGTTAAGCCGCTTTATTGTGGGGATGTCAAGGCAGCCACACTGTTTTCCACGCGGGAGGAACACTCAATGTTTCCCCTTTAATGAGATGATGCCTCCTGGACCAGGCATCTTAAGCGTAAGAGATGCATAATGCGGTATTGCGTTAAAGCGGGCGAAAGCTTCGCGTCCCAGCAGTGCTTGATAGCTACTTGAGAATGGAGCGATGTGGAAAGTTAGCTGTTCGCAACGGAAGTTATTGGGGGAGCCGAACATAACTCCTAGCCGGAGAGAACCCAAGCAACGGGCATTCGGCCCTGGCATTACCCCTTGCTATGGCGAATTTTTGTTGGGTCTATCCCCATGTTGCGGATTGTGTCCTAGTATAACAGGTTTAGACCACTACCGCCGTCCATCAGGACATCTGTAAAATGAAGCCCGCTGATTATTGGATGTAATACCAAGGCAGTCCAGCCTGCGTTCCGGATACTTCTAGAGTAATCCTGATGGTCGAAGGTGATTGGTTTTAACAACCATTGGCGAGACTCCTTTGGGATAGGCCGTATGGCGCGTACCTTTTGTGGCGCCGTTCTGTTTGTCACGTGAAGTAAGTTTACTGTTTTGACTTCTTCTGGGAAGTCCTTTTGTTTCCTGGTGCTTTGCTTGTGGGGTTCGTCGTCGTCCTCACTTAGTGTGTCGAGCCCCTTGTGTTCGGCATTGAGCTTGCCGGCTTGCTTGAAAACCCAACAATCTTTGTGGGTATGGTTCACAGGCTTCCTGGGAGTACTGTGTATTTGACATATCTTGTCCAAGATTTTGTTTAAGTTGGATAGCTCGTCCCTGTTATCCTTGAGGGGCGGCTTTCTCTGATTCTGCCGCGAGCTTTTGAATCCGGCGTTGACCGCTGTGCTCTTCGGGCTGTTTCCCTTATTCCGGCGCTGGTCCTTGCTGCGTCGGGGTTTTCCGTTTCCATCCCTAACTTCGGATGTACTTGGGTCGTTGGTGCTGCATCTTGCCAACCAGCTGTCCTCTCCTTCGCAAAAGCGGGTCCTGAGGCTTGTCAATGCGGCCATTGTTCTTGGCTTTTCTTGGCCGAGGTGTCTGGCGAGCCATTCGTCTCGAACGTTATGCTTAAAAGCTGCTAGGGCTTCGGCGTCCGGACAGTCGACTATCTGATTCTTTTTATTAAGAAATATGTTCCAGAATTTCTGGGCTGACTCTCTGGGTTGTTGAGTTATGTGACTTAGATCGTCTGCTTCCGGAGGGCGGACATAGGTCCCTTGAAAATTTGCCCGGAAAGCATCCTCAAGCTCTTCCCAACTTCCAATGGTGTTTTCGGGAAGGCTTTTGAGCCAATGCCGGGCTGGCCCTTTAAGCTTGAGGGGTAAGTATTTTATGGCGTGGAGGTCATCTCCTCTGGCCATGTGTATGTGGAGGATATAATCCTCGATCCAGACCCTAGGGTCTGTTGTTCCGTCGTATGCCTCTATGTTTACAGGCTTGAATCCCGCTGGAAATTCATGGTCCAGCACCTCATCGGTGAAACATAGCGGGTGTGCGGCACCCCTGTATTTGGGTGTCTCATGATGTTCGGATATTTGTTGTGTTGCATTGCTTGCTAGAGCTTGCTTTCTTGGCTCATATATAGATCTGGCTGGGCCGTCTTTTTGATGCGGATCCTTTGGTGGATCGCATGCCGGCTTGTGTGCGGCGCCGCTTGCCGCTCCATGCTGGCCATGTGGTCGTCCATCCGACCAGATGGCTTTCCTATTTTTTGACTGCGGGGGCTCTAAGGCCTCCCCGTCAAATTCAGGCAGTAGCTTTTGCTTTGGATAGCTTTTTGTGCGGCGACTGCCGGCATATTTGTCTGCGGTGTTGTGTACTTTGCTCCATCTGATTCTGAGTGCATCTTCTCCAGTTTTGAGCTTCCACTTCTACTTTTTCAGGCTATGCGCAGTGGCGACGAGCCTTTTGTGGAGGTTCTTCTGCTTCATGAGTTTATCCGGCGTAAGGTTGTCAGGACTGTTGTTTTCGCTGGGGACGGGGTGTTCGATTTGTTTATCCAAGTTTCCCTGTTCGGACGCTTGCTCGAAGGCATGTTCATCGTCCGCCGGCTCGTCCTGCTCTATGGCTGGGTCTGTATGACTGTTGTCTCTGTCGAGGCGCGGCTTGCAGTGGCGCTTATGTCGCCGCTTTGATTGCTTTTCAAGTGAACGATCCCTCGTTGCATCCCTGTGTTCCTCGTCGTCGCTTCCGTTGGTTGTGTCCACCATGTATACATCATGAGATGAGGTGGCTGTCCAGTGCCTTATAGGCGTTGGTTCGTGTTCATCTCCTACATCGTCGTCCATACCGTCGATGTCTTCGGAGTTGAAGTCGAGCACGTCGTTTAAATTATCGAAAGTGGCTATGAAGTGGGTGGTGGGTGGGCTTTGAATTTCTTCATGATCCGCATCCCAACCTTGTTGACCATAGTCCGGCCAGGGCTCTCCTGATAAAGAGAGAGACTTTAGTGAATTCAGAATATCGCCGAAGGGCGAGTGCTGAAAGATGTCCGCGGCAGTGAACTCCATGATCGGCGCCCAGTCGGGTTCGATTGGTCGGGGCGCGGAGGGCTCGGAGTCTGGAGAGGAGTCCGGCTCCTTGGAGTCACGGGTTTTGCAGAGAATAGGGCAGGTGTTCGGCTCAATCGACATAGAGATTGCAGCCCCCGAGGCGGTCTCTAACCACCCATCCTCGATTGGTGTGATCGGCTCTGAGCTAGGGGTCAGAGCGGACACAGGTGCGGCCTCCAGGGCACTGTTCGGCGGCATAGCTAAATCATGCCCATCGTGACAGTGCGACGCGCTCGGCTGTGGCTCGAATCCGTCGAAGATCGAGTCTCCGCGGATGTTGGCCGTGTAGTTCAAACTTCCAAATCTGACCTGATGGCCAGGGGCGTAGCTTTCGATCTGCTCCAGATGGCCAAGCGAATTGGCTCGCAGTGCAAAGCCGCTGAATTTGAAGATTTGTTCGGGGAGGAAAGTCTCACCCTGGATCGCATCGTTGTTGATGATTGGAGAAGCCATCGGGCCTAAAAGTGACGACACAAAGGAACTCTCAATGAAAGCACCAATGTCGGTGTCAAAACCAGCGGATCTCGGGTAGGGGGTCCCGAACTGTGCGTCTAGATAGGATGGTAACAGGAGGTAGGGGACACGATGTTTTACCCAGGTTCGGGCCCTCTCGATGGAGGTAAAAGCCTACGTCATGCTTGATTAATATTGATGATATGGGTAGTACAAGAGTAGATCTACCACAAGATCAGAGTGGCTAAACCCTAGAAGCTAGCCTATGGTATGATTGTTGTTCGTCCTACGGACTAAAACTCCCCGGTTTATATAGACGCCGGAGAGGGCTAGGGTTACACAGAGTCGGTTACAATGGTAGGAGATCTACATATCCATATCGCCAAGCTTGCCTTCCACGCCAAGGAAAGTCCCTTCTGGACACGGGACGAAGTCTTCAATCTTGTATCTTCATAGTCCAGGAGTCCGGCCGAAGGTATAGTCCGGCCATCCGGACACCCCCTAATCCAGGACTCCCTCAGCTGGCGAACCTCGTCGTGGTCCCTAAGAAAGGCGGGAAGGAACGCATGTGCGTCGACTTCACAAACCTCAGCAAGGCATGCCCTCAAGACCCCTTCCCGCTACCATGCATCGACCAGATAATCGACTCCACTGCCAAATGCGACCTGCAATCCTTCCTAGATGCATTCTTAGGTTATCACCAAATCAAGATGGCGGTGCAGGATGTCGAGAATATGGCCTTCCTGACCCCGTGTGGGGTGTACTGCTACACCAACATGCTCTTTCGGCTGCGCAACGCTGGGGCAACCTTCTAACGGCTCATGCACATCGCTCTGGGCTAGCAGCTCAGGGGGAACGTTGAGGCCTATGTCGACGACATAGTGGTGAAATCTCGGGAGGCATGGACCCTCATCAAGGAGCTGGAAGAGACGTTCACCAGCCTGCGCGAGGTGGAAGTGCGACTCAATCGAGAGAAATGTGTGTTTGGCATCCCCTCCGACAAGCTATTGGCTTTCTAGTGTCACATAGGGGGATCGAGGCAAATCTGTAGAAGGTCAAGGAAATAGAAAGGATGAGTCTGCCACGAACTCTTAAGGAAATGCAAAAGCTGGCGGAATGTGTCAACTCGCTGGGGCGCTTCATCTCCAAGCTGGGGGAGCGCGCTCTCCCGTTCTTCAAACTGATGAAGAAGAAGGGGCCGTTCGAGTGGACTCCGGAGGCTGACGTGGCATTTCATGATCTCAAGAGATACCTCACCAGCCCACCAGTGTGGTGGCGCTGCGCCGCCTCGAGCCCCTAGTGCTTTACCTGGCCGCCACACCTCACTCCGCCAGCACAGCACTAGTGGCAGTCCGGGAGGAGCACCCAACCAAGGGTCCACCAGGCAACGCCCCATGGTAGGACAAGGCGACACAGCTTCGGGACGGCATCCCCGAAGCTTCAACGACACCAATGGATGACCAGGTTCCACAAGATGGAGCTCACGATGCAGCAGTCACCCCAATGGGCCACCCAACTCCTGAGGTCCTCTAGCCTCAGGAGGCTTCAAACTCCACTGAGGGAGTCCTGGACTAAGGGGTCCCCACGCGTCCGGCCTGTTGGACATGGGCCGGACTAATGGGCTACGAAGATACAAGACTGAAGACTCTCACCCGTGTTCGGATGGGACTCTCCTTGGGGTGGATGGCAAGCTTGGCGTTCGGATATAAAGATTCCTTTCTCTGTAACCAACTTTGTATAACCCTAGTCCCCTTCGGAGTCTATATAAACTAGAGGGCTTAGTCCATAGAGACAATCATAATCAGATAGGCTAGACTTCTAGGGTTTTAGCCATTACGATCTCGTGGTAGATCAACTCTTGTAACCCTCATACTCATCAATATTAATGTAGCAGGATGTACGGTTTTACCTACATCGAGAGGGCCTGAACCTGGGTAAACATTGTGTTCCCTGTCTCTTGTTACCATCAACCTTAAACGCACAGTTCAGGACCACCTACCCGAGATCTGCCGGTTTTGACACCGACATTGGTGCTTTCATTGAGAGTTCCATTGTGATGTCGAAGTCAGGGTTGATGGCTTTCCTTGTGATCAAGGACAACATCACTGCCGATGGAGCCCTAGCCTCAGGCCAAACCCTCCAGTTGGGTGGCTTTATCATGACCGCGAATTCGGCCGGTGAGTCGACGATGACTTCTCGGGTCATCGAAAATCACCTCTGAGTTGACTCCGAATACTCCAAACAGATGGATCCAATGGAATTATAGTCATTGAACGAACTCCTAGATTGCATCAACGCCTTGGGGGTCGCTACAGAATACGGTCGGATTGGGCTTAAACCCGATCAGAGGGAAATCAAATCTCCACCCAACCGGAGATAGCGGTAGTGGAAGAGCAAAACAACAACTCTCCCTCTATACTGAGGATGAACTATGTTCGGATTTCCGAGCTCAAAGAGCTGGATACCTTTCCACTGAACGACATGCCTTGTCCTCCTAACTTGGAATCAGACGGTAGACCTGAAAAATTGGTCGATCTCCCGGAGCCCGAACTATGAAGCTCGGAAATTTCTCAAACTCTGGACGCCAAATTGGGTCAAGGTTCAGATTTAAATCCACCCACCCACCCAAATATATGCGATCTCACATACCTACCGTAGCAGTCTCAGGAAACAGTCCATCACTTTTGGGCCAGATTCCTTGTCTAGAACAAGATTAAAGATTGCCGCGACGAAGACGTGATCTCAATATTCTACAGTAATTGTACGGACTAAGGAATCCTCAACGCTATCAACCGCCGTCACATATTACACTTCACTAACTTGGCAACCATAGTACAGAAGTACTACACAATGGAAAGCGCCTAGGAAACTCAGGCAGCTTGCTAGGAACCGCCAGCTCCCATTCAACCTTTCGTCCGGACAAAAAGGATGCACCCTCATGGGGAGCCCGATAGAGCAGTAAAGAAATCCAAACCCATTACGGGGAGTGGAACCGTTTTGGGGGGATGGCTCGATAGGCCGTGCAAAATACACACAATACCGGATACCATACCTACCCACAGCCTTAAAGCATGCTGGGTACTCTGGCAAGTGGCCAAGAGTGGCGAGGATATCCACACCAAAAATACCTCGGAACAACACCCCCCGGAACACAATGACCATAGAGTATTGACAGTCTTCGAGACTTTCGCTTCAAACAATCAGCGCAAAAGGGCACTCCGCGACCTCGCCAAAATCTGTCAAGTCGCAACAATAAATCTTTGGAATGACATGGCCATAAATTTCAATGCTAGTGACGAACCAAAAACTCGATCAGTCCGGGCACCAGCCGCCTTGGTCCTCAATCCAATTGTGGACGGCTTTCGACTCACCAAAGTGCTCATGGACGGCGGCAGCGGATTAAACCTCATCTACGAGGATACACTCAGTAAAATGGAAATAGACAGGAGCCGTATCGAGCAAAGTAGCATGACCTTCTAGGGAATTATTCCTAGTCGGGAGGCACGATGCGCCAGAAAAATCACACTCGACATGGTATTCGGCACACTGGAGAACTATCGGCCCGAAGAGATAACCTTCCAAGTGGCCCCTTTCAACAGTGGATACCACGCCCTGTTCGGGCGAGTTGCATTCACACGCTTTCAAGCCATACCTCATTACAGGTATATGAAGCTCAAAATGCCCATGCCCAATGATATTATCACTCTCACTAGTGATCCGGATATAGCACTATGCGCCGAAAACAAAACGACCTCCCTGGCCCTTGAGGCACTCTCTGAGACCCTTGCGGCTGAAGAGTTAACTGCGTTGCGCTCAATGGTGGATATGGATGACGTAATCCTTTAAAAGCGCTCCAAATCCACCTCCTTCAAACTAGCAAATGAAATAGTCAAATTTTAAGTCCACTCGACGGACCCAAAGAAGACAACCTCCATCGGTGCACAGTTGGACCCAATGGTGGACGCCGCATTACGAGCGTTCCTACGCGAGAACTAGGACATATTCGCCTGGCACCCTTGTTATATGCCAGGAATCCCATGCAGGTTGGCTGAGCACAGCCTCAATATATTAAAGGGACACAAGCCAGTTGAGGGAGTCCAGGATTAGGGGGTCTCCGGAAAGCCGGACTATATCCTTTGGCCGGACTATTAGACTATGAAGATACGAGATTGAAGACTTTGTCCCGTGTCCGGATGGGACTCTACTTGGCGTGGAGGGAAAACTAGGCAATACAGATATGTATATCTCCTCCTTTGTAACCGACCTTGTGTAACCCTAGCCCCTTCCGGTGTCTATATAAACCGGAGGGTTTTAGTCCATAGGACAACATACAATCATACAATAGGCTAGCTTCTAGGGTTTAGCCTCTCCGATCTCGTGGTAGATCAACTCTTGTACTACTCATATTATCAAGAATAATCAAGCATGACGTAGGGTTTTACCTCCATCAAAAGGGCCCGAACCTGGGTAAAACATGGTGTCCCCTGCCTCCTGTTACCATCCACCTTAGACGCACAGTTCGGGACCCCCTACCCAAGATCCACCGGTTTTGACACCGACATTGGTGCTTTCATTGAGAGTTCCTCTGTGTCGTCGTCATTAGGCTGGATGGCTCCTTCAATCACCGATAGTGATGCCGTCCAGGGTGAGACTTTTCTCCCCGGACAGATCCCCATATTCGGCAGCTTTGTACTGCGGGCCAACTCGCTTGACCATCTGGAGCAGATCGAGAGTTATGCCCCTGGCCACCAGGCCAGGTTCGGGAGCTTAAACTACACGGCCGACATTCGCGGAGACTCGATCTTCGACGGATTCGAGCCCTTGCCAAGAGCACCGCACAGTCACGATGAGCATGATTTAGCTCTACCATCGGACAGTGTTCAGGTAACCGCTCCGACCCTCAATTCGGAGCCAGTTGCGCCATCCATGGACGGGAGGATAGACCCCGCCATGGAGGTCGCACTCTCATCGGTGATCGAGCCGAGTATCGACCTTACCCTTCACAGGAGCTGTGATGCCGAACTACCGGATTCTTCCCCGGCCACGGACTCCGAGCCGCCTGCGCCCGTGCCTATCGAATCCAACTGGGCGCCGATCATGGAGTTCACCTCCGCGGATATCTTTTAGAACTCGCCCTTCGGCGACATACTGAACTCATTAAGGTCTATCTCCCTGTCAGGAGAGTCCGGGCCGAACTATGTTCGGTAGGATTGGGATGCGGATGACGAAGAAATTCGCTGCCCACCCACCACCCACTTAGTAGCCACTGTCGGTGATTTGACTGACATGCTCGACTTCGACTCCGAAGACATCGACGGTGTGGACGACAATGCAGGAGACGAACAGGAACCACTGCCCACAGGGCACTGGACGCCCACTTCATCATATGATGTATACATGGTGGACACACCCAAAGAAAATGACAACGAGGAATGGAAGGACGCAGCTGTCGTGACCCCGATCCTAGGTCACACCTATCTAGCATTTAACACATCATATCACCTTGCAGCCTCACGCACGGTATCCCCACGGGTGTCGCCTTACCATGGCCCGGGACCGTTTGCGCCTTTTGTCTCACGTATATGATAGCGTCGCTAGCATCCATATGATAGAGAACCCGGGCCGACATGACTAGTCGTGAACCCAAAGTGGCACTAACTTACAGGGACAGGCATACATGAATCAACCTCGAGCATGTCGGTCAACAGCGTATGAATCCGGGCTGTAGCAACTGGGCTAACAGTGTTGGGGAACGTAGTAATTTCAAAAAATTTCCTACGCACACGCAAGATCATGGTGATGCATAGCAACGAGAGGGGGAGAGTGTGATCTACGTACCCTTGTAGATCGACAATGGAAGCGTTAATTTGGTTGATGTAGTCGTATGTCTCCACGGCCCGACCGATCAAGCACCGAAACTACGGCACCTCCAAGTTCTAGCACACGTTCAGCTCGATGACGATCCCCGGACTCCGATCCAGCAAAGTGTCAGGGAAGAGTTCCGTCAGCACGACAGCGTGGAGATGATCTTGATGTACTACCGTCGCAGGGCTTCACCTAAGCACCACTACAATATTATCGGGGACTATGGTGGAAGGGGGCACCGCACACGGCTAAGAATATGATCACGTGGATCAACTTGTGTGTCTAGGGGTGCCCTCTGCCCCCGTATATAAAGGAGCAAGGGGAGGAGGCCGGCTGGCCCTATAGGCGCGCCAAGGAGGAGTCCTCCTCCTAGTAGGAGTAGGACTCCTACTAGGAGGAGGAAGGAAGTGGGGAGGGAGAGGGCAAGGGGGGCGCCGCCCCCCTCTCCTAGTCCAATTCGGACCAGGGGGAGGAGGCGCGTGGCCCACCTTTAGCTGCCACTCTCTCTCTCCACTAAGGCCCATATGGCCCATTACTTCTCCCGGGGGGGTTCCGGTAACCCTCTGGCTCTCCGGTTTTCTCCGAAATCACCCGGAACACTTCCGGTGTCCGAATATAGCCGTCCAATATATCAATCTTTATGTCTCGACCATTTCGAGACTCCTCGTCATGTCCGTGATCACATCCGGGACTCCGAACTAACTTCGGTACATCAAAACTCATAAACTCATAATATAACTGTCATCAAATCCTTAATCGTGCGGACCCTACGGGTTCGAGAACCTGGATGCTCATATTGGCTCCTACAATTCTATGAAGATCTTTATCGGTCAGACCGCATAACAACATCGGTATGTTACTTGCCCGAGATTCGATCGTCGGTATCTCAATACCTAGTTCAATCTCGTTACCGGCAAGTCTCTTTACTCGTTCTATAATACATCATCCCGCAACTAACTCATTAGTTGCAATGCTTGCAAGGCTTAAGTGATGTGCATTACCGAGAGGGCCCAGAGATACCTCTCCGACAATCGGAGTGACAAATCCTAATCTCGAAATACGCCAACCCACCATGTACCTTTGGAGACACCTGTAGAGCTCCTTTATAATCACCCAGTTAAGTTGTGACGTTTGGTAGCACACAAAGTGTTCCTCTGGCAAACGGGAGTTGCATAATCTCATAGTCATAGGAACATGTATAAGTCATGAAGAAAGCAATAGCAACATACTAAACGATCGGGTGCTAAGCTAATGGAATGGGTCATGTCAATCAGATCATTCAACTAATGATGTGATCCCGTTAATCAAATAACAACTCTTTGTCCATGGTTAGGAAACATAACCATCTTTGATTAACGAGCTAGTCAAGTAGAGGCATACTAGTGACACTCTGTTTGTCTATGTATTAACACATGTATTATGTTTCCGGTTAATACAATTCTAGCATGAATAATAAACTTTTATCATGATATAAGGAAATAAATAATAACTTTATTATTGCCTCTAGGGCATATTTCCTTCAGTTTCCCACTTGCACTAGAGTCAATAATCTAGATTACACAGTAATGATTCTAACACCCATAGAGCCTTGGTGTTGATCATGTTTTGCTCGTGGAAGAGGCTTAGTCAACGGGTCTGCAACATTCAGATCTGTATGTATCTTGCAAATCTCTATGTCTCCCACCTGGACTAGATCCCGGATGCAATTGCACCAGTATTGTCACAAAAGATTTTCATTGGACCCGATGCACTAGGTATGACACCTAGATCGGATATGAACTCCTTCATCCAGACTCCTTCATTTGCTGCTTCTGAAGCAGCTATGTATTCCGCTTCACACGTAGATCCCGCTATGATGCTTTGTTAAGAACTGCACCAACTGATAGCTCCACCGTTTAATGTAAACACGTATCCGGTTTGCGATTTAGAATTGTCCAGATCAGTGTCAAAGCTTGCATCAACGTAACCGTTTACGATGAGCTCTTTGTCACCTCCATATACGAGAAACATATCCTTAGTCCTTTTCATGTACTTCAGGATGTTCTTGACCGCTGTCCAGTGATCCACTCCTGGATTACTTTGGTACCTCCCTGCTAGACTTAGAGCAAGGCACACATCAGGTCTGGTACACAGCATTGCATACATGATAGAGCCTATGGCTGAAGCATAGGGAACATCTTTCATTTTCACTCTATCTTCTGCAGTGGTCGGGCTTTGAGTCTGACTCAACTTCACACCTTGTAACACAGGCAAGAACCCTTTCTTTGCTTGATCCATTTTGAACTTCTTCAAAATCTTGTCAAGGTATGTGCTTTGTGAAAGTCCAATTAAACGTCTTGATCTATATCTATAGATCTTTATGCCTAATATGTAAGCAGCTTCACCGAGGTCTTTCATTGAAAAACTCTTATTCAAGTATCCCTTTATGCTATCCAGAAATTCTATATCATTTCCGATCAGTAATATGTCATCCACATATAATATCAGAAATGCTACAGAGCTCCCACTCACTTTCTTGTAAATGCAGGCTTCTCCAAAAGTCTGTATAAAACCAAATACTTTGATCACACTATGAAAACGTTTTTTCCAACTCCGAGAGGCTTGCACCAGTCCATAAATGGATCGCTAGAGCTTGCACACTTTGTTAGCTCCCTTTGGATCGACAAAACCTTCCGGTTGCATCATATATAACTCTTCTTCCAGAAATCCATTCAGGAATTTAGTTTTGACATCCATCTGCCAAATTTCATAATCATAAAATGCGGCAATTGCTAACATGATTCGGACAGACTTAAGCATCGCTACGGGTGAGAAGGTCTCATCGTAGTCAACCCCTTGGACTTGCCGAAACCCTTTTGCGACAAGTTGAGCTTTGTAGACAGTAATATTACCGTCGGTGTCAGTCTTATTCTTGAAGATCCATTTATTCTCAATTGCTTGCCGATCATTGGGCAAGTCAACCAAAGTCCACACTTTGTTCTCATACATGGATCCCATCTCAAATTTCATGGCTTCAAGCCATTTTGCGGAATCTGGGCTCACCATCGCTTCTTCATAGTTCATAGGTTCATCATGATCTACTAGCATGACTTCCAGAACTGGATTACTGTGCCACTCTGGCGCGGATCTCACTCTGGTTGATCTACGAGGTTCAGTAGTATCTTGTTCTGAAGTTTCATGATCATTATCATTAGCTTCCTCACTAATTGGTGTAGGTGTCACAGAAACAGTTTTCTGTGATGCACTACTTTCCAATAAGGGAGCAGGTACAGTTGCCTCGTCAAGTTCTACTTTCCTCCCACTCACTTCTTTCGAGAGAAACTCCTTCTCTAGAAAGTTTCCGAACTTAGCAACAAAAGTCTTGCCTTCGGATCTGTGATAGAAGGTGTATCCAATAGTCTCCTTTGGATATCCTATGAAGACACATTTCTCCGATTTGGGTTCGAGCTTATCAGGTTGAAGCTTTTTCACATAAGCATCGCAGCCCCAAACTTTCAGAAACGACAACTTTGGTTTCTTGCCAAACCATAGTTCATAAGGCGTCGTCTCAAATGATTTTGATGGTGCCCTATTTAACATGAATGTGGTCGTCTCCAAAGCATAACCCCAAAACGATAGCGGTAAATCAGTAAGAGACATCATAGATCGCACCATATCTAGTAAAGTACGATTACGACGTTCGGACACACCATTACGCTGTGGTGTTCCGGGTGGCATGAGTTGCGAAACTATTCCACATTGTTTCAAATGTACACCAAACTCGTAACTCAAATATTCTCCTCCACGATCAGATCATAGAAACTTTATTTTCTTGTTACGATGATTTTCAACTTCACTCTGAAATTCTTTGAACTTTTCAAAAGTTTCAGACTTATGTTTCATTAAGTAGATATACCCATATCTGCTTAAGTCATCTGTGAAGGTGAGAAAATAACGATATCCGCCACGAGCCTCAATATTCATCGGACCACATACATCGATATGTATGATTTCCAACAAATCTGTTGCTCTCTCCATAGTACCGGAGAACGGCGTTTTAGTCATCTTGCCCATGAGGAACGGTTCGCAAGTACCAAGTGATTCATAATCAAGTGGTTCCAAAAGTCCATCAGTATGGAGTTTCTTCATGCGCTTTACACCGATATGACCTAAACGGCAGTGCCACAAATAAGTTGCACTATCATTATTAACTCTGCATCTTTTGGCTTCAACATTATGAATATGTGTGTTACTACTATCGAGATTCAATAAGAATAGACCACTCTTCAAGGGTGCATGACCATAAAAGATATTAATCATATAAATAGAACAACCATTATTCTCTGATTTAAATGAATAACTGTCTCGCATCAAACAAGATCCAGATATAATGTCCATGCTTAACGCTGGCACCAAATAACAATTATTTAGGTCTAATATTAATCCCGAAGGTAGATGTAGAGGTAGCGTGCCGACCGCGATCACATCGACTTTGGAACCGTTTCCCACGCGCATCGTCACCTCGTCCTTAGCCAATCTTCGCTTAATTCGTAGTCCCTGTTTCGAGTTGCAAATATTAGCAACAAAACCAGTATCAAATACCCAGGTGCTACTGCGAGCATTAGTAAGGTACACATCAATAACATGTATATCACATATACCTTTGTTCACCTTGCCATCCTTCTTATCCGCCAAATACTTGGGGCAGTTCCACTTCCAGTGACCAGTCTGCTTGTAGTAGAAGCACTCAGTTTCAGGCTTAGGTCCAGACTTGGGTTTCTTCTCTTGAGCAGCAACTTGCTTGCTGTTCTTCTTGAAGTTCCCCTTCTTCTTCCCTTTGCCCTTTTTCTTGAAACTAGTGGTCTTGTTGACCATCAACACTTGATGCTCCTTTTTGATTTCTACCTCCGTAGCTTTCAGCATTGCGAAGAGCTCGGGAATAGTCTTATTCATCCCTTGCATATTATAGTTCATCACGAAGCTCTTGTAGCTTGGTGGCAGTGATTGGAGAATTCTGTCAATGACGCAATCATCTGGAAGATTAACTCCCATTTGAATCAAGTGATTATTATACCCAGACATTTTGAGTATATGCTCACTGACAGAACTGTTCTCCTCCATCTTGCAGCTATAGAACTTATTGGAGACTTCATATCTCTCAATCCGGGCATTTGCTTGAAATATTAACTTCAACTCCTGGAACATCTCATATGCTCCATGACGTTCAAAACGTCGTTGAAGTCCTGATTCTAAGCTGTAAAGCATGGCACACTAAACTATCGAGTAGTCATCAGCTTTGCTCTGCCAGACGTTCACAACATCTGGTGTTGCTCCAGCAGCAGGCCTGGCACCCAGCGGTGCTTCCAAGACGTAATTCTTCTGTGCAGCAATGAGGATAATCCTCAAGTTATGGACCCAGTCCGTGTAATTGCTACCATCATCTTTCAACTTTGCTTTCTCAAGGAACGCATTAAAATTCAACGGAACAACAGCACGGGCCATTTATCTACAGTCATACATAAACAAGCAAGATACTATCAGGTACTAAGTTCATGATAAATTTAGGTTCAATTAATCATATTACTTAAAGAACTCCCACTTAGATAGACATCCCTCTAATCCTCTAAGTGATTACGTGATCCAAATCAACTAAACCATGTCCGATCATCACGTGATATGGAGTAGTTTCATTGGTGAACATCACTATGTTGATCATATCTACTATATGATTCACGCTCGACCTTTCGCTCTCCGTGTTCCAAGGCCATATCTGTATATGCTTGGCTCGTCAAGTATAACCTGAGTATTCCGCGTGTGCAACTGTTTTGCACCCGTTGTATTTGAACGTAGAGCCTATCACACCCGATCATCACGTGGTGTCTCAGCACGAAGAACTTTCGCAACGGTGCATACTCAGGGAGAACACTTCTTGATAATTTAGTGAGAGATCATCTTATAATGCTACTGTCAATCAAAGCAAGATAAGATGCATAAAATATAAACATCACATGCAATCAATATAAGTGATATGATATGGCCATCATCATCTTGTGCTTGTGATCTCCATCTCTGAAGCACCGTCGTGATCACCATCGTCACCGGCGCGACACCTTGATCTCCATCGTAGCATCGTTGTCGTCTCGCCAATCTTATGCTTCCACGACTATCGCTACCGCTTAGTGATAAAGTAAAGCATTACAGCATGATTGCATTGCATACAATAAAGCGACAACCATATGGCTCCTGCCAGTTGTCGATAACTCGGTAACAAAACATGATCATCTCATACAATAAAATTTAGCATCATGTCTTGACCATATCACATCACAACATGCCCTGCAAAAACAAGTTAGACGTCCTCTACTTTGTTGTTGCAAGTTTTATGTGGCTGCTACGGGCTTAAGCAAGAACCAATCTTACCTGCGCATCAAAACCACAAAGATAGTTTGTCAAGTTGGTGCTGTTTTAACCTTCGCAAGGACCGGGCGTAGCCACACTCGGTTCAACTAAAGTTGGAGAAACTGTCACCCGCAAGCCACCTATGTGCAAAGCACGTCGGGAGAATCGGTCTCGCGTAAGCGTACGCGTAATGTCGGTCCGGGCCGCTTCGTCCAACAATACCGCCGAACCAAAGTATGACATGCTGGTAAGCAGTATGACTTATATCCCCCACAACTCACTTGTGTTCTACTCGTGCATATAACATCAACATATAAAACCTAAGCTCGGATGCAACTGTTGGGGAACGTAGTAATTTGAAAAAAATTCCTACGCACACGCAAGATCATGGTGATGCATAGCAACGAGAGGGGGAGAGTGTGATCTACGTACCCTTGTAGATCGACAACGGAAGTGTTAACTTGGTTGATGTAGTCGTACGTCTCCATGGCCCGACCGATCAAGCACCGAAACTACGGCACCTCCGAGTTCTAGCACACGTTCAGCTCGATGACGATCCCCGGAGTCCGATCCAGCAAAGTGTCGGGGAAGAGTTCCATCAGCACGACGGCGTGGTGACGATCTTGATGTACTACCGTCGCAGGGCTTCGCCTAAGCACCGCTACAATATTATCGAGGACTATGGTGGAAGGGGGCACCGCACACGGCTAAGAATATGATCACGTGGATCAACTTGTGTGTCTAGGGGTGCCCCCTGCCCCCGTATATAAAGGAGCAAGGGGAGGAGGCCGGCCGGCCCTATAGGCGCGCCAAGGAGGAGTCCTCCTCCTAGTAGGAGTAGGACTCCTACTAGGAGGGGGAAGGAAGTGGAGAGGGAGAGGGAAAGGGGGGCGCCGCCCCCCTCTCCTAGTCCAATTCGGATCAGGGGGGAGGAGGCGCGCAACCCACCTATAGCTGTCCCTCTCTCTCTCCACTAAGGCCCATATGGCCCATTACTTCTCCCGGGGGGGGTTTCGGTAACCCTCTGGCTCTCTGGTTTTCTCCGAAATCACCTGGAACACTTCTGGTGTCCGAATATAGCCGTCCAATATATCAATCTTTATGTCTCGACCATTTCGAGACTCCTCGTCATGTCCATGATCACATCCGGGACTCCGAACTAACTTCGGTACATCAAAACTCATAAACTCATAATATAACTGTCACGAAACCTTAAGCGTGCGGACCCTACGGGTTCGAGAACAATGTAGACATGACCGAGACACGTCTCCGGTCAATAACCAATAGCGGAACCTCGATGCTCATATCGGCTCCTACATATTCTACGAAGATCTTTATCGGTCAGACTGCATAACAACATACGTCGTTCCCCTTATCATCGGTATGTTACTTGCCCGAGATTCGATCGTCGGTATCTCAATACCTAGTTCAATCTCGTTACCGGCAAGTATCTTTACTCGTTCTGTAATACATCATCCCGCAACTAACTCATTAGTTGCAATGCTTGCAAGGCTTAAGTGATGTGCAATATCGAGAGGGCCTAGAGATACCTCTCCGACAATCGGAGTGACAAATCCTAATCTCGAAATACGCCAACCCAACATGTACCTTTGGAGACACCTGGAGAGCTCCTTTATAATCACCCAGTTACGTTGTGACGTTTGGTAGCACACAAAGTGTTCCTCTGGCAAACGGGAGTTGCATAATCTCATAGTCATAGGAACATGTATAAGTCATGAAGAAAGCAATAGCAACATACTAAACGATCGGGTGCTAAGCTAATGGAATGGGTCATGTCAATCAGATCATTCAACTAATGATGTGATCCTGTTAATCAAATAACAACTCTTTGTCCATGGTTAGGAAACATAACCATCTTTGATTAACGAGCTAGTCAAGTAGAGGCATACTAGTGACACTCTGTTTGTCTATGTATTCACACATGTACTATGTTTCCGGTTAATACAATTCTAGCATGAATAATAAACTTTTATCATGATATAAGGAAATAAATAATAACTTTATCATTGCCTTTAGGGCATATTTCCTTCAAACAGGACTCCGGGAACCCGGGTTGTAGCAAGCTAACAGGACTTCGGATGTCTCCGCGTGACATTCCCCGAAGGGACAGACACAGGAACGAAGTGAATCACATGCCGGCCAGTCTAAGTGTTCCGGAGCAGTAGTGCTGGGCTAACAAGACTCCGGTAAACCGGGCTGTAGTGGACTACCAAGGCTCAGTGGAAGCACTAGACTACATTTCCCCAAAACAGAGGCTACCAAGGATAAACAACTAGATTGTCGGATCCCACACATAGCAATACACGTTACACGTACACATAAGATGCAAGTATGTGCTGTACAACATGGCATCAAAACATAACTCAAACTCATATATATAAAGGCCCTGAAGAGCCACATAGCATTTAATACAAACAGGAGTCTCATGACCCATCATTCAGAGCATACAAGCAACGGAAGCATTACATGTCTGAGTACAGACAACTATAAAAGAAAAGGGCTGAGAAGCCTGACAATCTACAAGACCCTCAAAGGGTACAAGATTGTAGCTGGGATACAAGCTACTCTTTGAAGTCACTAGTGTAACCAACTGCAAAACATAAATAAGCAAACGTGAGTACGAAGGTACTCAGCAAGTCTTACATCAGAACTATCTACATATGCAACATTGTCAACAAAGAGGGTGGTGGAGTTTAATAGCAGCAAGCCAGCTTTGACTCAGTGGCTAACCTATACTATGAGTATCAGAAACTTCTTTGAGGTGAGAAGACGCACACAAGTCCACATATTCAACATATCAATACTCCACTATGGATCCGTTCCCGTCTCCCTACGAGAAGGCCATCCATAGCACTCACGCCTATCTTGCGGATTTTAGAGTATCCACTTCAAGTTATCTATGTACTACATAAGTCCTCCAAGTTTCCATATCCGAGGAAAACGGCTATTCGAATAGATAATGTTAACCCTACAGAGGTGTACTTCTTCACAAATGCTCTCGCCATATATCGCCCTGTACACGTCATGTACCTCGGCAACCTTCAAGCGGAAGCCGGGCGAGGGTGTCGGCCACAACCTTACTAACCACACAAGTCTCTCGTCCAGGTTTATCACCTATTCGAGTTCCATCCGCAAGGAGTTCCGACCAAAGTCTCTAGTAGGGCCCCAAACGATGTGTGTAGGGTTCCCAAGCCCACCATCCGGGTGCCACTTGGTACACCGTGCCACGGTGCCTAGTCTGTCCCAAGCCCGTCCCGTCGGACACCACCTGGTAGACAAGTAACACTACCTACAAACGCCAGAAACTAGTTGCAACTCCTGGACAGAGATAACCGGAACCCAATGTGTGGTAGTAACTGGACTTGGATAACATACATAGAACTCAGTGCTTAGGGACAGTTCCAATGAGACAACCCACCATGTACTCCTACATGGCCTCTCATCACTACCTTTACCAAAACGTGTTCACACACTTAGTCTTTATCGGTAGGACATGTTCACCACTCTGATTCATTCCCGATGAATCCGACCTGACACAACTCTAAGCATAGTTGGCATAAAGAAAACAAGCATGGATGAGCAGGCACATCAAAGCTCAAGAAACTCCTACTCATGCTAGTGGGTTTCAACTACTTACTATGGCAATGACAGGTCATGCAAAGGAAAAGGGTTCAACTACCGCAGCAGAAAGTAGCAGTTGAATCGTTGTTGTCCTAATCCAGTAGAAGGAGCAGGAGCGAGAGAGTGGGATTTATTGAAATGCTCAAGGGGCGTTGCTTGCCTGATAGAACGACGAAGGTGCACTGCTCCTCTAACTGGTTCTCGGGAACACCTTCCAGAGTGGAACCTATCGAGAAGAAACGGTGCCGGCAATCAATACACAAACAATGCAACAATATGATGCATGAGCATAACATGTGCAAATGGTAGTGTTTGGGCTAATGCAAGATGCTACCAAATTGGTTGAAGCCCATTTGAATCAAAGATTCAAATGCAAATTCAAAACGAAGCATTTAAAATGCCCATATTATTTTTTCACTTATACATCATGTATTAGTTGGTTTTTCATGCATGCAACTGGCATAAATGGATTCCTTGCATTTTTCTGATCATTTTTCATATATAAATTATTTCATTCTGAGCTACGGTTGAATTTCTATGAATTTTAGAAGTTTATATCATTTTCTGGATTTTCCTAATTTATTTTAATACCGAAAAAAGAATAACTGCATCAGCACTACGTCAGCATGACATAAGCGAGTCAACGGGGCTGACCAGGTCAAACCTGACCAGTGGGTCCCACTGGTCAGTGACTAACTAAACTAACCTAGTTTAGTTAGCACTAACCTAGGTTAAACTAATTAGTTTTAAACCTAAACAAGACTAATTAGTCAGGCGGGGCCCGCATGTCATGGACCCAGGGGAGGTCAAATCCCTTGATCAACCGGGCAAACCTGCCGGCTGCTCGACGCCAGCGAGGCCAGACGCGGCGGTGCGCTGTGGGTTTTGCCTACAGGGCGCCATTTGGCGCGCGGAGCACAGTTACGGGGTGCGGACGCTCGTCTGCATCCAACCGTGGTGGTGGCACGGCCGGGGAGTGGCCGGAGTGGCACCGGCGACGACGAATGCGGCGGCCTAAACCCGGTGAGCTTAGGCGCGAGGGCTATGGTGCACTAGCAAGCGACCTGAGGCATGCTGCGGCTTCCTGGGGATGCCCGGAGCACGACTATGTGCTTGGTTTGGCCAGGCGGGGCTGCTAGCGACAGCGAGCTTTGTGGCGGCGGCGGCGGGCTCCGGCCGAGGTGGGAACCACGGCTAGAGGTCGCAAGAGACGATGGGGAGAGGGACGAAGGAAAGAGGGGCTCACAAGGAACTCGCGGAGCAGGCTAGTGAGCTCGGGGAAGGCCAGACGGCGACGAATTTGACGGCGGCGATCCACGGCACCGACGAGGAAGACGACATCGAGGGCAGCTCTGCAGGGTGTCCCGGCTTGCGTGAGTCGTCAGAGAGGTCGAGGACGGCAGCGCAGAGCTAATGGGCATGTCCAGGGGGCAAGGGGGAGGCAGTGGCCGCGGTGGTGCTTGTCGGCGGCGACGGCAGCGCTTCGGCCGTCGCGGGAGAGGGTGAAAGAGGGGGGAGAAGCACGGGAGAGAGTGGGAGAGGTGCGGGGCATCTCCGTGGCGTCCACATCGGCGTCGGGAAGGGGACATGTAGGCAGGGAGAGAGGAGGTGGCCTCGGCGTGTAGCCGCATGCGCTGGGCACGCGCCTCTCATCCTCCTGTCGAGAGGAGGGAGATGACTGGCAGGGCCAGCTGGGCCGCACAGTGCCAGGCCTCAGGTAAATTTTCCCTTTTTGTTTTATTTTCTAATTCTGACATTTATTTTGACTTAAAATAAATACTAACACAATTCTAAAAATGTTCGGATTCCTTGTGACCACTAGTTATAATATACTAGAGACCCTCACCAATATCCAACATTTTTGCGGCCATTAAAATATTTATATTATTTAAATAGCTCCAATTCAAATACATATGGGTCCATTGAAAAATCCAAAATGTTTGGGAAAAATGTGCATCACCTCTGGTTGTTGCTTGCAACATTTTCCAAAGACCATGAACATTTTTGAAGAGCATTTTGGGTTTATTGAAATTCCATTTTTAAATTGAACATATTTGAATTTGCTTTGGTGCTAGGGTTTGAAACATTCCCCATTTCAAATTCTTTTGAAACTTAAACATGATGCACAAAGCAAGCCTAGCTCATACCAGAACTAGGGATGTGACAACTCGCCCCCACTCGAAAAAATCTCGTCCTGAGATTCAGGGGTCGGTGGAAAGAAAGCAGGGTACTCAACTCGAAGACGATCTTCTCGCTCCCAAGTAGCTTCTCTCTCGGAATGATGAGACCACTGAACCTTGAGAAACTTGGTGTTATGACGTCGAGTGACACGCTCTGCTTGATCCAAAATGCGAAAGGGGTACTCTCGATAAGTGAGGTTATCTTGGAGATCAAGCGTTTCATGGTCCACTCCACGGATGGGATCTGAGAAGCAACGCCTCAGTTGAGAGACGTGGAAGAAATCATGAACTCGAGAAAGATGTGGGGGTAGTTCCAACTGGTAGGCAACCTCTCCTCGTTTAGCGAGAATGCGAAAAGGACCAATGTAACGAGGAGCCAACTTGCCCTTGATAACGAAACGATGGGTACCCTTCAAAGGAGTGACCCGAAGGTAATCTTGTCACCAACTTCATAAGCCACTTCCTTATGACGAAGGTCATACTGGCTCTTTCGACGAGATTGGGCTGTTTTCAAATTCTCACGAATGATGCGAACTTCCTCTTCTGCCTCCTGGATCATATCCGGTCAAAAGAATTGTCTTTCACCGGTTTCTGACCAGTTCAAAGGTGTTCGACATCTTCGTCCATAGAGAATCTCGACAGGTGCTTTCCTAAGACTGGATTGATAGCTATTGTTATAAGCAAACTCGGCGAAAGGAAGACACTTCTCCCAATCCATACCGAATGAGATAACACAAGCTGTAAGCATGTGTTCGAGAATTTGATTGACCCTTTCCACCTGACCACTTGACTGAGGGTGGAAAGCGGTACTGAAAGAAAGATGGGTTCCCATGGCATTCTGGAAACTTTCCCAGAAATGAGAGGTGAAAAGACTGACACGGTCTGAATTGATCTCTAGTGGAACACCATGGAGTGACACTATTCGGGAGATATATAAGTCAGCAAGCTGAATAGCAGTGATACTCCCTCGAACAGGTGGGAAGTGAGCCACTTTGGAAAGACGATCAATGACTACGAAGATAGAATTATTTCCTTTCTTGGTCCTGGGAAAGCCGGTGATGAACTCCATACCAACTTTATCCCATTTCCACTCGGGAATAGCTAAAGGTTAAAGGGTGCCAGCAGGTCTTTGATGCTCTGCCTTAATGCGACGACAAACGTCACAGTTGGCAGTATACAGAGCGATTTCTCTCTTCATCCTAGTCCACTAGAACCTCTGGCGTAGGTCCTGATACATCTTTGTACTACCGGGATGAATCGTGAGAGGGGATTCATGGGCCTTGTTAAGGATCAGTTGCTGCATCGGTTGACATTAGGGAACCACCAAACGGTTTCCAAATTAGACAACACCTCATTCATCCATAGAGAAACACTCGGCAACTCCCTTGGAAATATTTTTCTTGATTCGAGAGATTCCCGTATCATGCTTCTGAGCCTCTATGATCTATCCGTAAGGGTATGTTTTTCCACCAAGGTATAAAGGGAACCATGAGAAGTTATGTGAAGGTTAAGCTTACAAAATTCCTCATGGAGGGGTGGTTGACATTGTTGCAACATGAGGTTGTTGCAATAGGATTTACGACTTAAAGAATCAGCCATGACATTGGCTTTGCCTGGGGTGTAGGTGATTAATAAGTTGTAATCTGAGATCAACTCCAACCAACATCTCTGTTTAAGATTCAGATCCGGTTGGGTGAAGATATACTTGAGACTCTGATGGTCAGTGTAGATTTCGCATCGGTTACCAAGAAGGTAATGTTGCCAAGTCTTAAGTGCATAGACTACGGCTGCAAGCTCTAGATCATGTGTAGGATAAGTTTCCTCATGTGTATGCAACTGTCGAGATGCATAGGCAATCACATGACGATGCTGCATAGAAATGCAACCTAGTCCTTGACGTGAAGCGTCGCAATAGATGACAAAGTCTTTAGTGAAATCCGGTGGCATGAGTATGGGCGCAGAAGTCAGGCGTCTTTTTAGTTCCTGAAAACTGTGCTCACACTGTGGGGTCCACTCAAACCTTTTATCTTTCTTGAGAAGTTCCGTGAGGGGTTTGGCAACTTTGGAGAAGTTTTCAACGAAGCGGCGACAATAACTGGCTCGACCAAGGAAACTCCTAACTTGTTTGACCATTTCGGGTGGATTCCAATCAAGAACGGCTTTAACTCTCTCGGGATTGACAGCAATGCCCTTACCAGAGATCACGTGGCCTAAATAGGTCACTTCTGGCAACCAATATTCACACTTGGAGAACTTGGCATAAAGGCAATGCTCTCTGAGTTTTTCTAACACAAGTCTAAGATGTTCGACATGCTCTTCCTCGTTCTTAGAGTAAACAAGAATATCATCAAGGTAAACCACAACGAACTTATCTAAGTACTCCATAAAGATCGAGTTCATCAAGCGGGAGAAACTAGCTAGAGCATTGGTTAGGCCGAAAGACATCACGGTGTACTCGTATTGACCATAACGAGTGACAAAGGCCGTTTTGGGGATGTCCCCGTTTCTGATTTTGATCTGGTGGTAGCCTAACCTCAAATCCATCTTGGAAAAGACTGAGGATCTAGTGAGCTGATCATACCGGTCGTTGATCCTAGGGAGCGGATACTTGTTCTTTATCGTGACCACATTAACGGGACGATAATCTACAACCATCCGATCCGTACCATCCTTCTTCTTTATGAAGAGGACAGGACAAGCCCAAGAGAAGAACTGGGACGGATGAAACCCTTTTGCAAGGACTCATCAAGCTGTTTCTTAAGCTCGGCTAACTCCAAAGGTGCCATCTTGTATGGTCTCCTAGAGATTGGAACAGTTCCTGGAATAAGTTCTATGACAAACTCTACATCTCTGTCAAGTGGGACACCTGGCAGTTCTTCTGGAAAGACATCCGGGAAGTCACGGACTACCGGAATATCTTCAAGGTCTGGAAGAGGGCTGGCACTAAGAGAATAGAGTTGATGCCTTGCAACTCTAGTGGAGACAGTGACTATTTTTCCAGATGGATGTGTAAGTTGAACAGATCTAGTGTAACAATCGATCTTGGCATGATGAGCTGTCATCCAGTCCATGCCCAAGATGATGTTAATATCTGAAGACTTGAGAGATATCAAAGAAGCAAGGAATACCAGTCTGTCAACAAGGACTTCATTACCATGGCTTACCTTGGAGGTTTGCCATTTGGAACCAGGAGTCTGGATTATTAGTGGAGTTGGCATATCACAAAATGACATGTCGTGCAACCGAGCATAACCTTTAGATATGAAGGAGTGGGATGCTCCAGTATCAAACAGAACTGAAGCTGGGTGACAATTGACAAGAAGCGTTCCCAATACGACGCTGGGATCATCTTGAGCTTCTGTAGCTGAGACATGGTGTACACATGCTCGTTCAGTGGTGGCTGGCTTGGTAATGATCATCTTGCCTGATGGCTTTTCATGGCCAACAGACCTCTCAGACTAGGGTGGAGTATAACTGGACTGAGGGCAGTCACGTGCATAGTGTCCTGGTTCTCCACATGTGAAGCAAGTTCCTGAGGTAGGACGTGGACCTACATTGGTAAGTGGTCCACTAATAGGTCTGGGTGGAGCACGTTGCTGAGCTGGGTGAGGTGCCACATCGGATGTCCTCGGTGCATATCCAGGTGGAAGAGCTGAGTTCGGAATCCAAATCCGTCGCTTCTGAGAGCCAGAGCGGGAGGAAGAACCCAGATCATGGTTGTGCTTACGAGACTTCTCATAAGTGAGCTGAGCTGTCTCTGCATTAATGGCCTTGTTCACAAGAGCCTAGAAAGTATCACAATGATGCAGGTGGAGATCATGAAGGAACTTAGGGTTGAGACCCTTCCGGAACCTAGCCTACTTCTTGGCGTCCGTGGACACTTCTTTTGTACAATAGCGGGCGAGATTTCCAAACTCTCTACTGTAAGCATCAACAGGTAGCTTACCTTTGGTAAAACTACAGAAATCTTCCCTCTTGCAGTCAATGAGAGCCTAAGGAATGTGGTGCTCACGAAAAGCCTCGGTGAAATCCCTCCAGGTAGGAATCTGGCCAGCTGGAAGCATAGCCTCATAGCTCTACCACCAAATACTAGCAGGACCTTCCAGGTGATAGGTAGCATAGGTGACCTTGTCACCTTCAGCCACGTTCGCCGAACACATCTTAAGAGTGATGCTTCGGAGCCAGTCATCTGCATCGAGTGGCTCAATGGAATGATGGAAGGTGGGTGGTTTCGGACCAAAGAAATCGGTGATAGAAACCAACTTCTTACACTGATGTGCGGTGTTCTGCTTAATCTGTGCCAGCAAGCGGTTAGTCTCACGCTTGTTCCTCTCGGATGCTAACAAGAACTCTGCCATCAAAGGCTGGTCAGGAGGATCCTCATCCCTACCATCTCCGTGGTTCTTGCTATGAGCAACTGAACCTCGGTTAGCAGACGACATCCTGGCACAGAAACCAAGGAAACAAGGATGGAATTAGCATCAACATAAGGATGCGGAATGTAATGCAACATCATTGGAAACTCTTGAAATCCTAGGACAATTTTGGCAGCATAACGGCTGTAAATGCTCAAAAAGGATTTTGAGACATTCATCAAAGGAATAGCAAAATCACTCAGCATCATAATATCAAGGTTCTGGGTCAAACTGATGACACACGGAAGTAGTAGAACTGTACGGAGACACAACCCAACAATCCGAAGACTTTACGGTTTAGTAACACGTCATCCTGAGAGATAGAGGAGAAGCCTGGGCCTTAACCCTCGTAGAAAAGAAGAGAATGACTCAGAAAGAATGACATGAGGTAAAGGAGTAAAAGAGCCTTACGTTCCATTCCACAATCAATTCCCTTATATAACTAAAGCATTTCTAGACTCAATTTCGACCAGTTTGGCTTGGTAATCCTACAGTCAGTCAAGCTCTGATACCAACACTGTCGTGACCCCGAACCTAGGTCACACCGATCTAGCATGTAACACATCATATCACCTTGTAGCCTCATGCACAGTATCCGCACGGGTGTCGCCTTACCATGGCCCGGGACCGTTTGCGCCTTTCGGCTCACGTGTATGATAGTGTCGCTAGCATCCATATGACAGATACCCGGGCCGACATGACTAGTCATGAACCCAAAGTGGCACTAACTTACAGGGACAGGCATACATGAATCAACCTCGAGCATGTCAGTCAACAGCATATGAATCCGAGCTGTAGCAACTGGGCTAACAGGACTCCTAGAACCCGGGCTATAGCAGGCTAACAGGACGCCGGATGTCTCCGCGTGACATTTCCCCGAAGGGACAGACACAGGAACAAAGTGAATCATATGCCAGCTAGTCTAAGTGTTCCATAGCAGTAGTGCTGGGCTAACAGGACTCCGGTAAACAGGGCTGTAGTGGACTACCAAGGCTCAGTGGAAGCACTAGACTACATTTCCCCATAAGAGAGGCTACCAAGGATAAACAGCTAGATTATCAGATCCCACACATAGCAATACACGTTACACATACGCATAACATGCAAGTATGTGATGTACAACATGGCATCACAACATACCTGAAACTCATATATATAAAGGCCCGGAAGGGCCACATAGCATTTAATACAAACAGGGGTCTCATGACCCATCATTCAGAGCATACAAGCAACAGAAGCATTACATGTCTGAGTACAGACAACTATAAAAGAAAAGGGCTGAGAAGCCTGACTATCTACAAGACCCTCCAAAGGGTACAACATCATAGCTGGGATACAAGCTACTCGTCGAAGTCACTAGTGTAACCAACTGCAAAACATAAGTACTATCAGAACTATCAACATGTGCAACATTGTCAACAAAGAGGGTGGTGGAGTTTAACAGCTGCAAGCCAGCTTTGACTCAGTGGCTAACCTATACTATGAGTATCAGAAACTTCTTTGAGGTGAGAAGACGCACACGAGTCCACATATTCACCATATCAATACTCCACTATGGATCTGTTCACGTCTCCCTACGAGAAGGCCATCCATAGCACTCACGTCATCGTGCTACACCCATCCAGAATACGGCACAGCGGAGACACAGGCGCAGACGTGCAGCAGGGACCCGTTCCAAGGATTCTTTTTAGATTATGACCCTGCGTAAACCTTTTTTACTTTCTCTTGTTGATACACATCACTTGGATTCTCAGTACAATTGAGAAGGATGCTGACGTATTGGCATGTGGCCACGTCAGACTATTGCACGTACCTGGAAACCAGGGGCTTATTACAAAGGGCACTGGTTAGGCCTGGTTTACACCATAAAGACCGAATACCTTAGGGAGTGTTCGATGTCGCGAGTTTGGCCTTATATGCATTAGCTCCGAATCATGTCTTTGGTCAAATGTTGGGTTTTCCCGGCTCCTGTGTTTTGCTGCCTCACGTTCCGCTCTATCGGCTAAGGCGGCACCAGGAGAACTACTGCGATTGTGCCCTGGTTCATCCGGACGAGCACCTTAGTAGAGAAAGCCGAAAATTGACTGTCGTGATATAGCGTGGGATTGGTCAACCACTCGATGACCTATCGGAATCTTCGGGATTCCTCCGCCTTAACGAAGGGCCGTTTCCCGGCCAGGCATGTACGCACCCCGAATTCGCATGAGTGTAGAGCCACCAGGGGCTATATAGTAGCCCCACTGACTCCTATGGCTAAGTGAAAGTGTTAAAGCATTATAGTCCAGTTGCCTAGTTCGCTGCACTATCACCTCCTTAATGGACCAAGACGTTGGATCAAGTGTGAACATGCGTCTTCTGCGAACACCCCCGCATTATATGCGTGGGGGCTGAAGCCGACGACTGCAATCTTTCAGGTTAAATACATATATACATAAACGGCCGCACATGAGGCGTCATAATACATTCGGGCAAAAGTATAAATGCAGCCTTGATAAACTTAATAAAACATTGTTTTTACAATGGGAATACATGTCACCCAAACATAATATTCTTTGAGCACTGGGCCCCTATCAAACGAGCGCCTTCAAGAACTTCTTCAAAATAGTGCTCGGCAGCCACTCGGCCCATAGCCGAACCATGCGCTGCAATAGTGGTGGCATCCACCTCTGCCCAGTATGTTTTGACATGGGCAAGGGCCATCCGCGAGCCTTCTATGCACGCCGACCTCTTCATCACATTAATGCGCGACACCGCACCAAGGAACTGCTGCACCAAACTAAAATAGTTGTTCGGCTTTGGGCTTTCCGACCATAGATGATCCACAACAGACCTCATGGCGAGTCCGGACAATCTATTCAGCTCGGCCCATTCGGCAAGCCGACCAGTCAATGGAAGAGGAAGCTCTGGAACGTTAAATTGTGAACAGAATAGCTTTTCCACTTCATGATCTGTTTGATCTCGGAAGTATTTGGTTGCATCGACAGAACTCGCCGCCAAGTCCAGATATGCGTCTGCCAAACTCCACAGCCGGTCTAGAGGGGCATACCGAGGATCTCCAAACTTCCTCCGCAACATAAAGGGTTTCCCAGCGGCGATATCCCCGGATTGACGCAACTCCTCCTTTTTTTGCTCTCATCGCAGAGCGGGTGTCTTTGGTCGCCATTGTGGCCTTTTCTAGGTCCGTCGCCTTCGCCCGGTTTTCTTCTTCCAGAAGCTGGCAACGGTCGGTAGTATCCTTTAACTTTACAGCCATCTTGGCCATTTTCTCTTTGCTCTCACAATGTGCAGCATGTTCGGCCCTTAACTCTTCGGCCACTTACAAAGCAGCCGCATTGCTACTCCTCGCTTGTTCCTTGGCTCGGGCAAGCTCCGCCCAAAGGGTCTCCACGGTGGCCGCTCCATCTGCAGTCACAACATATTAAAGATACTGGCATCATGCTGCTCTTATTATGTGACGATCACTAGAAAGGCCACTCACCCTGTGCCTCGTCAAGCCGCTTGTTGACAAGCACGATGTCGGCATCTGCCGCATCCAGCTGTGGCTTTAGTTCCTCATACCCATCAGTCCGGCTAGCCACCGGAGCCTGCACCACCTGCACATAAAGGTAGTCTGGTTATTACCTGGGACTATGATCCTCTGTTTGCCGCCATTTTCAACGACAACCAGAGTCTCAGGGGCTTTCAGAATGTGTGGTACTTTCAAAAATATATCATTTCACGTACCTCAAAACCCGTCAGCAGACTCATAAAGGCTTCATGCAGCCCGCTTTCGTGGGACGAAATCCTTTCAATCACCGTACCCATCAATGTGCGGTGCTCTTCTAAGATAGCAGCCTTCTCCAGCAGATCCCTCCGTACATCCGCCCACGCACCAGACGATGCCGGACTCTTTTGATTGCTCTCTTCGAGAGTCGGATACTGAGGACTTCGGGTGGCCATAGGATTACCTTCTGGCCTTGCCGGATCAGGAGAAGCCCTCCGCGATGACACCTCAGGGTCGCCCACTTCATAAGGCGGTGTGGCAGGGGGAGGCGTTTCGCTCTCCACCATCTCCGGAAGAAGATCCCCCGAAGACGAGCTCAGCTGAGAAGGGCTAAGATCCGAACTGCAAGATAAATACTTCGGTTATTTTCCTCAGAAGTAAGGTAGGATATCTTCACTATTAAATACCTTTTGATTACTTACAGCTCGTTAGAGGGCTGATCCCCGCGCGGACATTGTGCGGCAAGAACACCCTCCGAGGCAGGACCCTCTGGCGGAGATTTCTTCTCGCATTTGTAAACCTTGATTTTTGGATCTTCGGAGGTAGTCCTCTTCCTTCTCCGGGGAGAGAGAATGTCAGATTCTTCCCCTCGGTTATCCTCCCTCGCGGAGGCGCTCATTCCCTCGGTTGGAATAGGTAGCGATGGAGGCCCGCTTTCGCCCTCTTTATTCCCCCTTCGTCTTCCTTTGAGGGCACCGGACAAGGTGCTGGCTCGAGCATCTTTTCCAGCACCGGATTGTACAAGCCTTCGGGAAGGGGGGCCGAACACCAGATCATATTCGCCTTTATTATCCAGTCCTGGTCAAAGAGTGATTCTTCAGAATGATGTCATGATAAAAAAAGGACGGTGTGTTCGGCCATAGGATTACTTACTTGGGCAGCGGTGCGGGTGCTGCTCAGGCCCACGTCCTCGGTAGTGTCCGGACACTCTATTTGGGGTCCGAAGAACGATTTTTACATCTCCTCGTGCATCATGCCGAGGAAGTTCTGAATAGTGCGCGGTTCTTCTGGGTTGAATTCCCACATGCGGAGGGGCCGACGTTTGCACGGCTGGACTCGACGAACCAGCATGACTTGCATTACCATAACCAGACTGAAATCTCGCTCGAAGAGATCTCGGATACAGCTCTGCTGTATTGGCACGTCCTTGGCTGGACCCCAGCTCAGTCCCCTGCTGATCCATGACAATAGTTGTGTTGGAGGGCCTGAGCGAAAGGTGGGGGCAGCTACCCACTTGGCATTTCGGGGAGCTGTGACGTAAAACCACTCCCATTGCCACAATCCACACACCTCTGGAAAGGAACCTTTTGGCCATGGAGCATCGGCAATTTTTCTTATTAAAGCACCTCCGCACGCTGTGTACTGTCCCTCGACCATCTTCGGCTTCACATTGAAGGTCTTGAGCCACAAGCCGAAGTGAGGGGTAATGCGGAGGAAGGCCTCACAAACCACAATAAATGACGAGATGTGAAGAAGGGAGTCCAGGCCAGATCATGAAAATCCAGCCCATAATAGAACATAAGACCCCTGACAAAGGGATCCAGAGTGAGGCCTAGTATTGGGAGGAAGTGGGAGACGAACACAACGCTCTCGTTGGGTTCGGAAGTAGGAACGACCTGCCCTCGGGTGGGCAGCCTATGCGAAATTTCGGCGGTCAGATATCTGGCCTCCCTCAACTTCTTGATGTCCTCCTCCGTGACGAAGGAAGACATCCACCGCCCTTGAAGGCTGGATCCGGACATGATTGAAGGTCCAAAGCGCCTAACCTTGGCTTTGGGTGATAGAACTCGAGGCGGGGAGGGATTCGATTGAGCACGGGAGGGAAAAAAGTAACATCCTGGTCCCTTTATAAAGAGGTTGAATATCAAGCATCCTCCTCGAGGCCATTTGGGACTTGCCTAAAATCTAGGAGTCCTAGGCACGGTTGGGTTACCCATGTCCGTATTGATGAGAATCCCGTAATAAGGGGAACATGATCTCTGCTTTGACAAGACGTGTCAAGAAACTGCCTTGCGTTATGTGCGGGGGCTGGTTACAGAAAAACGGTTCAAATAATTACCGGGCCATGGCGTGATGTCATGCTGCCAAAACATGTCAGCAGATTAGATTTTTGGTAATATTATTCTCTCTACGGTGGTATGTGGAACTTATTTTGCACGGTCGGACACTATCCTTGTATTCAAATTCTTCCGTGGTGTATTCAGAGGACGAACCCGCCTTGCAATGCTGAAGACAACACTGCACGCCGGACTCATTGTCATTGAAGCCTGGTTCAGGGGCTACTAAGGGAGTCCTAGATTAGGGGGTCTCCGGACAGCCGGACTATATCCTTTGGCCGGACTGTTGGACTATGAAGATACGAGATTGAAGACTCCGTCCCGTGTCCGAATGGGACTCTACTTGGCGTGGAAGGCAAGCTAGGCAATACGGATATGTATATCTCCTCCTTTGTAACCGACCTTGTGTAACCCTAGCCCCTTCCGGCATCTATATAAATTGGAGGGTTTTAGTCTGTAGGACAACATACAATCATACCATAGGCTAGCATCTAGGGTTTAGCCTCTCCGATCTCGTGGTAGATCAACTCTTGTACTACTCATATTATCAAGAATAATCAAGCACATCCCAAATTTTCAGTTTTCATGTTATACATAGGTCATCATATGCATATCATATTTTTTTTGCATTTTGTTAGTATCCTAGAAATCATAAGCAACTCAAGGACCCCAAGGAGAGAGTTTGGGATTTCATAAATCTTCATATTTGAATTTTCTCAATTTTGAACAAAGGATCAATTTGGTTTTAATATTTTTTTCCAAAATATTTCCAATATCTTTCCCTCATAATAAAGCACGGATTGACTATGTCGGGTTCAACATCACAATGCGCTTTCTTGTCATGTCATAATACACTTCTTCCTGTCCGCTTTTTCTTAATATCCGAGATCGTACTATATATTTCTTCAACGTAAATTTTTTTTGCATGAATAAACTAACAAGTTCAAAAAATTGTGGCCGACGACAGAGTTGAACCCAATACCTCCAATATGCACATCCCAACCAATGCCACCACGTCAAGACACTTTGTTTGTCCCCTACCTGGCCTGCAGCACCCCTTATTCTTACGTCAATTATGGAGCCGCCAAAAAATATTGATTGTGTGTGAGATCGAACTCAAGACCTCGCTACCTTGGCTTCTGTCTGAGCTGTTCAACAAACTAGGCTTCTGCACCAATGTTGAATAGTACCACCTCACTACCTTGGTGTTATTTCTACACATTTATATACTTTGGAAACTACATGAAACATCAGAAAGTCAAGAGCAAACAAAGAAGTTGATTACATGAGAAATAAAGAAGGAAACATAGGCTAATTACACGAGAGGACTGATACCCACGCACCTAATAATTTCCCACACTTTAGTGTGCTATTTGCAAGATATTCGGCAGAAAGGATCATAAAGAGATCTTAGCCATTTCTATGGTTATGGATCTAGCAGAATAAATGTTGTTTTGACATCATTGTTTTTTTCCACAGTTCATTGTCAGAATCTTTATTCTCCTAATACATTCATATTATCCATATAAGTGCATCTTTTATTTTGTAGAAGTACTTTGTACTTTGCCCAAGTGATTTCACTTGATCCCCTGTTTGTACAGTATGGATGAAGTACCTTGCGATTATTGGTAGTCTTGTGCAAAATGTAGTTCATCAAGAAAAAGAATTCCATCTTTGAGTTTCTTCCATGGCGAGAAAACTGAATATTTTCGGACAGGAGTGTCACACAAGGAATGACGAGTTCATGTCAAGCACCTAGAGCAAAGTCCTCAACAAGTTGACAACATTGCATACTTATTTTTTTACTAATTGAAGTAACAAGCAGTTATCAATCCACGGTTACACCGCAAGGTAGCATCTTGGTGTTGCAGGGTGAGAGGCTGCGGTCGATCGGAATTGCTGGGAATAGGTTTGGTCGTGTCAACTGTGAGCTTGTGGCAAGCCTCTCCGGCCTCCTGCCCTGGCATTTGGGTCGGTAAACAAAAGAGGGGTAACTAAAGTACTAAACAAAGAAAATATGAAACTGCAAAATTGTATGCTTTTTTGCTAGTTAAAAATAAAAGAGAGAAGATAATATGACTTCTTAAGAAAAAGAGGAATATTGGAGAATAAAATTTAAAGTCAAATTTATATTTTTATTTGGATTTTATTCGCTATTTTCTTTGAATTCGAAAAATATGCATTTTTTGAATTGCATTTTTAGGCCACAAAAATGTTCACTTGTTTCTAAATATTTGGTTTAGACGGTGAAAATTGTTTTTTGCATTTATAGAATTTTTCTTATTTTATTAGGATTTTTCTTCGAGAAGATATTTTTAAAAAAAGTTCCCGCCCGCCTGGGCCGATGGCCCAGCCGAGCAGGCCGGCCCACCTCGCGCCACCGCCTTCCCGCGCCGCACCGCCGTGCCTCAGCCAGACGCCTAGGCGAGTCCGAGCTGGACTCCACCCCGCGGCGCCCCCTCCTCCAAGCCGCCGCCTACACCCCACACCACCACCGCCGCCGCCCGCACCGCCGCCTGCGGCCGCCCGCTCGCTGCCGCACCGCCGTCCGCTCGTTGCCGTGCCTTACCCCGCCCCACCGCAGCCCGCAGCGCCGCCTTGCGCCGCCGTCGCCGCAAGCTGCCTCCGCCGCCTCGCTGGAGCCCCGTCTCGCTGTTCACCGGATCCCGCCGTCACAGACCGCCGATTTTTTAAGAACCGGTAAAAACCGCCGAACCGTCGCCCGGTTTTTTTGGGTTTTTCGTTAGATCGGTTTACATCCGATTTTTTCGAGTTCCCTAATTAGTGAACTTTCACTCGAACGCCACAGTTAACAAACCTATTCGCTCGTTTGTCCCTGATAGCAAACGTTCGTTCGATAGTCTTTTCCTTTTATTTTATTTTTGGCCAAGGACCTATCCGCGATTACTTTTATCACACATTGCCCCTGATCTTCAAACCCTCACAACGTTTAGCTCGTTCGTCCAAATCCAGTGAAACCAATGCCAAAATCTTCGCCTTGATCCCCTCTTTCCAGTTAAGCAACTTGAACATGGTTTTGACAATTCAAAATTTGATTTCAAGTAGTTTGAAATTCGAACTTCTTTTGAACGCGGTTTGAGTTTCGAAGCTCCGAATCAGTTGTTTCTTTTTGCAAATCAAAGCTCTTCACTTGTACTTTAAATTTGGATATTTTCTCTTGAGTTTTACCCTTGCATCTATTGCTTGAGTGCTTATGTATGTTATTGTTTGTTTGCGATAGAGTTTCCGAAGTACCTATTGCCCTTTCATTCAAACCTCGGGAGTTACTACGTTACGTTTATTATACTTTGCTTTGCTATGCTCGTAGACGTGGTTTGGATTGAGTGATGCATTACAATTGTGAGAATTATTATGAAGAAAGACAATGTCGCAGTCATCCGTTTCTCAAACATCATGCAATGCAAGAAATTCAACGGAGGAGATTGAGTCTTGTGGGAAAAAGTGCGCAAACCTCTGCAGAGTGTATAAACTAATCATGGTTAGCCGTGTCCCCGATTATGGACATATTGAGTATCTAGTACTTGAATTATTGATTTGATCTCATCACTTTAATTAATTGAATTGTTGGGTTAATTATTACTTTAATTTGGGATTGAGTTGGAGGAACCTTCTCAATGTTTTCAACAAACTTTGTAGTTAAATAAAATATATTCCTTTGTTGTAGGGAAAAACTAGCTTTCTGCAAAAATAACCATAGAGCCTCCACCAGCCAAATATGCATATAGTTATAGCTGTTACTTGTTCATTGTTTTATAGTGTTATCTTGCCAGCATATTCCATGTGCTGACCTACATAGACTGCAACGTATTATGTTGCAGAGTTTTCAGACGAATAGTAAGGTGCGTTAGGTCATTGTCGTGCACTTAGCTATGCCGTTGGAGTTGATGGACTCATTTTACCTTCGAAGCTTCCGCTGTTATCTTCATTAGATGGCCTTCAGCCACACTATTGTCATAAGTTCTCTTTTGAGATATTCGATGTAATAAGTGTGTGATTGAACTCTGTTATAAATCATCAAGTACTGCGTGTGTTAGCATTACCGATCCAGGGATGACACTTATACATAGAGATTAGATCGTTTGAGGTCGGATCGCTACATAAGCACTACAACGGTATAGCCGAGGTGGAAATCTTTGGAGGGGGGCACCGCACACGGCTAAATGATCAACTTGTGTGTTTATGGGTTGCCCCTCTCCCCCGTATATAAAGGAAGGGAGGAGGAGGAGGGCCGACCACAAGGGGAGCGCCCAAAGGGGGGATTCCTACTCCTAGTAGGAGTATGTTTCCCCCTTTCCTAGTCCAAGTAGGAGAAGAAGGAAGGACAGGAGAGGGAGAAGGAAAGAGGGGGGCGCCGCCTCCTTCCTAGTACAATTCGGACCAGCCCATGGGGCGGGGGGCAGCCTCCCCTTGTGGCCCTTCTCTCCTTTCCACTAAGGCCCATGAAGGCCCAATACTTCCCCCGGCAAATTATGGTAACTCTCTGGTACTCCGAAAAATACCCGCACCACTCAGAACCTTTCCGATGTCCGAATAGAGCCTTCCAATATATCGATCTTTATGTCTCAACCATTTCGAGACTCCTCGTCATGTCAGTGATCTCATCCGGGACTCCGAACAAACTTGGGTCATCAAATCACATAACTCATAATACAAATCGTCATCGAACATTAAGCATGCGGACCCTATGGGTTTGAGAACTATGTAGGCATGACCGAGACACATCTATGGTCAATAACCAATAGCAGAACCAGGATGCTCATATTGGCTCCTCCATATTCTACAAATATCTTTATCGGTCAAGCCGCACAACAATATACGTTGTTCCCTTTGTCATCGGTATGTTACTTGCCCGATATTCGATCGTCGGTATCATCATACCTAGTTTAATCTCGTTACCGGCAAGTCTCTTTACTCATTCCGTAATGTATCATCCCACAACTAACTCATTAGTCACATTGCTTGCAAGGCTTGTAGTGATGTGCATTACCGAGAGGGCCCAGAGATACCTCTCCGACAATAGAAGTGACAAGTCCTAATCTCGATCTATGCTACCTCAACAAACACCATCGGAGATCCCTGTAGAGCATCTTTATAATCACCCAGTTACGTTGTGATGTTTGATAGCACACTAAGTGTTCCTTCGGTATTCGGGAGTTGCATAATCTCATAGTCATAGGAACATGTATAAGTCATGAAGAAAGCAATATCAATAAACTAAACGATCATAGTGCTAAGCTAACGGATGGGTCTTATACATCACATCATTCTCTAATGATGTGATCCCGTTCATCAAATGGCAACACATGTCTATGGCTAGGAAACTTAACCATCTTTGATTAACGAGCTAGTCAAGTAGAGGCATACTAGCGACACTTTGTTTGTCTATGTATTCACACATGTACTAAGTTTCCGGTTAATACAATTCTAGCATTAATAATAAAGATTTATCATGATATAAGGAAATATAAATAAAAACTTTATTATGGCCTCTAGGACATATTTCCGTCACCCAATCTATGCCAGATAAAACAGATCTAACACAACTCTAAGCATAGCACGCATAACAAACAAGCATGAATGAGTAGGCACATCATGGCTTAAACAACTCCTACTCATGCTAGTGGGTTTGAACTATTTACTATGGCAAAGACAAGTCATGCAGAGGAAAGGGTTCAACTACCGCAACATGTAACAGTTGAATCATTGTTGTCCTAATGCAGTAAAGAGAGCAAGACCGAGAGAGTGGGATTGTATCGGAATGCTCAAAGGGGGTTTGCTTGCTCGGAACTTCTGGAGATAGCATTGTGTCTTCATCAGCGTCATCGATCACATCATCAAAACGATCTCTATTGAGAGGGAACACAATCAAAGCAATGCAATAATATGATGCATGATCATGACATGGCAATATGCTGTGATTTGGGCTAATGTAACTAGCAAGAATTTAAATGAAGTTGGTTTGAACCCAAGGTTCAAATTCAAGCTCCATGTCAGAGATTTCAAATGTCATTTATTCAAGTTTTCATATACACTAGCCTTAAGTTATTCAAACATGCAAGGAAATGCCATGTTATATTCTTCATATTTTCTGATAATTTTTCATCTATAAATGATTTTCATCTGATTTACGGTTTCATTCCTATGTTTTTCAGAAGTTTATAGTATTTTCTCAAAATAATAAATCCTTTTTGATTTATTTTAAACTCCAAAAATATTTACTGCATCAGCATGAGGTCAGCAATACATTATGTGGTCAACAGGGTTCGTCCAGGTCAAACCTAAGATCTTCATACATCATCCACTACACACAAATACAAGTTACAATCGCCACTACACACAAATACAAGTTAAACATACATCATCCAGAGTTCAATCAGGGTCCAACTATGGAACCAAAATAAAAGAAGACAACCCCAAATGCTAGATCCCTGATCGTTCCAACTGGGCACCACTACTGATCATCCGGAAAAGACACATAACAACGACTAAGATCTTCATCGAGCTCCCACTTGAGCTCAGTTGCGTCACCTACACTAGTATCGTCGGCACCTGCAACTGTTTTGGAAGTATCCATGAGTCACGAGGACTCAACAATCTAAAAACCCTCGCGATCAAGACTATTTAAGCTTATGGGTAGGATGGTGGTAATGAGGTGGAGCTGCAGCAAGCACTAAGCAAATATGTTGGCCAACATACGCAAATAAGAGTAAGATGAGAAGGTACGCAATGGTCGAAAAGCTAGAAGTTATCAAGAAGTGATCCTGAAACTACTTACATTCAGACATAACCCCAAACAATGTTCACTTCCCGGAGTCCACCGAAAAGAGACCATCATGGCAACACACGTGGTTGATTCATTTTAATTAAGTCAAGTGTCAAGTTTTCTACAACCGGATATTAACAAATTCCCATCTGCCACATAACCACGGGCACGACTCTCGAAAGTTTATACCCTGCAGGGGTGTCCCAACTTAGCCCATCACAAGCTCTCATGATCAACGAAGGATATTCCTTCTCCCATAAAGGCCCGATCAGTCTCGGAATCACGGTTACAAGACATTTCGACAATGGTAAAACAAGACCAGAAGAACAGCCCGAATGTGCCGACAAATCGCAATAGGAGTTGCACATATCTAGTTCTCAGGGCACACCGGATGGGCCAGACGTCGGGTTGGCATAGACCCTAGTTGCCTAGGGGGTGCCGGACATCGCCCGGGTTGGACCAACACTCATAGGAGCACTGGCCCCCCCCGGGGGGGGGGGGGGGGTAAAATAAAGATGACCCTCGGGTCCGCTGAACCAAAGGGAAAAGGCTTCGGTTGTTAGGCAAATGTAATACCAAGGTTGGGCCTTGCTAGAGGACTTTTATTCAAAACAAACTGTCAAGGGGGTCCCATAACCCCAACCGCATAAGGAACACAAACTCAAGGAACATAACACCGGTATGGCGGAAACTAAGGCGGCAAGAGTGGAACAGAACACCAGGCATAAGGCCGAGCCTTCCACTCTTTACCAAGTATATAGATGCATTAATTAAATAAGAGATAATATGATATCCCAACATATCCATGTTCCTACATGGAAGAAACTGCAAGGCACCTGCAACTAGCAACGCTATAAGAGGGGCTGAGCAAAAGTGGTAACATAGCCAAACAACAGTTTGCTAGGAATGTGGGTTAGATGCTTGACATGGCAATATGGGTGGCATGATAAACAAGTGGTAGGTAGCGCGACATAGCGATACAACGAACAACTAGCAAGCAAAGACAGAAGTGATATCAAGGTAAATGGTCATCTTGCCAGAGATCTCGCAAGGAAGAAGAACGAGTCCATGAAGAAGAAAAACAGACGTAGTCGAACGAGTCTTCACAACTCCAAAACGAAACCGAAGCTAACGAGAGAAGCAAACCAGAAAGAAGCAAGTAACATGGTAAACACACCAGCATAACACATGGCATGATGCACAACCAAGGATGATGCATGTCGGTTTCAGTATGCAAGGCATGGAAAAGTGCACAAACAAAACTACAAGTTAAGTGGAGCTCAACATGTAACAAGATGCATGTTGACAAAACACCACATTCAATTATTTAGTTCTCTCCCGTTTATGTACCCGGCAATATTAAATGTTTTTAAACATGGCAAGAGGTGAGGCATAATAAAACTATCTATTTAAGCAAGTTTAAATGAGGCCGGAAACAACAAACAACAAATTCAGAAAAATCCCCATGTGCATATTATGAATTTGCTACTATGCTGCCCTAAACCATACATTAGATTTGTTAAACATGCAAGATGAGTGCACCATGTTAAACTAGGCATTTTTCAACCCTTTTACATATAAAGCTTATTTAAATTCGAGCTACGGTTAATTAGATATGAATTAAATCATTTTAACATGGCAATAAGCAAAATATATGAAAACATCATTTAAACATTATTGACTTGGATGAAAGTTGCATATTGTGAAACTAGATGAAATTCTAAGCATTTTACATATTTAAATCATTTTGATTTGAAGCATGGTTTGTGAGATATTAAATGCATGATCTAGAGGGACTTTTCTATAAAACAGGGAATCCCCGGATAAATGAATAAATTCGCAGCAAGGGAAAAAACTATACTTGCCAAAACTAGCTGGGCCAACAAAGCATAGGAAGGGGCTGGAGGGGGGCTGCTCACCCATGGCCATGGCCCAGGTCGGAGGGGAAGTAGGCCGGGCAGACGGGCTGAGGCGCCACTAGGCCGGAGGGGAAGTGGGGCCATGTGCGTGCGAGCGGGCGGAGGAGGTTGGTGAGCTTGGAGGAGTTTTATTCAAATTGAACTGTCAAGGGGTTCCCATAACACACAACCATGCATGGAACCCAAAATCAAGGAACATAACACAGGTATTATGGAAACTGGGGCGGCAAGAGTGGAAAAAAACACTGGGCATAAGGCCGAGCCTTCCACCCTTTAACAAGTATATAGATGCATTAAAGTAAACAAGATATAATAATTATATCCCAACAATATCCATGTTCCAACATAGAACAAACTTTATGTTCACCTCCAACTAGCAACGCTATAAGAGGGGCTGAGCAAAAGCGGTAACATAGCCAAACAACGGTTTGCTAGGAAAGGTGGGTTAGAGGCTTGACATGGCAAATATGGGAGGCATGATATAGAAAATTGTACGTAGCGTGGCATAGCAATAGAGCGAACAAATAGCAAGCAAAGATAGAAGTGATTTCGAGGGTATGGTCATCTTGCCTGCAAAGTTCTCAGAGTTGACGAAAGCTTGATCCTCGTTAGCGTACTCGACAGGTTCCTCGCTCACATACTCGTCTCCCGGTCTACCCAAAGCAATAACACAAGAAAAGGAACAACAATCAACCACGGTGCAATGCACAAGCAACATGATGCAAAACATGACCTGATATGCAAGACATGATATGCAATGCATATGCGTGCTCCGGAAGGAAAAGGATGAACAAGGCATCAACTTTGAAAACCAAGTGTAACGCTGGAAAGATCAGATGATTTCGGTCGAAATCGATATAAAGATCACTAGAAACGGAGGCACGGTTTGCAAATGGCAAGCAAAACAAGAATGGCACAATTATGCGATTAACCGCACGATTCCATCTAGAATGCAACAAGAAACTAAGCTACTACACTGCAACATAGCAACAAAGCATATAGCAGTGATGTAGAAGTGATTCTTGACAAAACATGAACACTTAGCTACGGCTAAATCACACAAGAGCAGGTTCAAACAAGCATGGCAAAAGTGCAAAAGATATCAGCTTCACAGACTTGGTGAAAATACTAACATGCCAGAAATAACACCAGGAAGAAATGTTTAGAGCAAGCAAATAACATGCTACAAGAACATATCATAGCAACAAAAGGCATGGAATGATTCTACTAAATGCATAGAACAAAAGTCTCTTACTTATCATGAGCCAAAAAGGCACAGAAGGTATGATGGCACCCATGTAGACATAGCATGTTCTGTTAGCAGTTTCAGACTTGGCAGAAAACTGAGCATGGCATAAATAGCATTATGAAGGCATCTTTGCGAGCTCAAATCACTCATCATAAATCCTTGCATGACAAGATAAGCAACAGAAAGAATACATGTTCATGAAGCTAACCATGGCAAGAGCAAGGTCATAGCTTGCATGGATCACTACTAACAACCATGGCAAAAATTGATTAACATGTAAACAATCTGCCAGGAACATTTTATAGAAAAAGTAGAGCAAGATTAAGACATGCTAGGTCACTCCATAAATGCAAACAGGGGCATGGACGGATAGTGCATAACCATATGTTCAAAACATCCTTACTGAAGCAACTTAGAACAAGCATGGATCTCACTGTAGCATCAAGTTTACATGGTATAAAAATAATAGCAGGAAAACTTGTGCTTGTCACCAAAAAGATCACAAAATACATGGAAAGCACCTCTGTAAAGATGGCATGGCATAGTTCAAAACACATGTAGAGCTCATTCCCATATGAAGCACACATCAAATGTGACAAAAATGACAAATCACCCTAAACTGATAAGTAGCAGCAGTAAACATTTTATAGCACTCTTGCATCAATGATTAGGGCATCAAGATGAACTCAAACAAGCATGCCACAATGGAATGAAATGAATAGCATCTCCCAATGAACATTTTATATATCATGCACATGAAACGGAGCTACGGTCATGGAGTTATGATGCAATGAACATGGGCACACAATGTTGCAGAAAAAAGGGACAGTGGAAAATATGACCTTCGAAATTCCTAGATCTAGGGTTCTTCGAGGCGCATGAACCGAGGTGAATACAAGCTCTCGCCGGAGAGGCGGGGGGTGCTCGCCAGAGAAGTATGGGGCGGCGCTAAAGCTCTAGGGCGTCGGAGCATCGCCGGAGCTCGCGGGCGGCGGGGTCGGCTCTGGGCGGCGCGGCGGCGGACAAGGCGAGGCGGAGGATACGGCGACCGGCCCGGGAGAGTGAGCGGCGCGGTCGGCTCTGGGCGGCGCGGCGGCGGATGAGGCGAGGCGACGGAGGCGGCGGCCGGCGCGGCGGAGAGCGGGCGGCGCGGGCGCTCGGGCGCGGTCAGCGGCGGCGATGGGCTCGGGGGCCCGACCCAGGCTCGGGCGGGCTGGCGGTGGGCGGCGCGGCTGCCACGTGGCGCTCGCCGGTTGGTTGCGGGCGGCGGCGCGGATGCGGCCGGTCCGATCCGGACGTCTCCGGTGGCGCGGGAGGAGCGGGACTAGGGTTTTGGATCTGGAAATTTTGGGGGATGCACATATTTATAGGTAGCAGGAGGTAGGAGTGTCCAAATGAGGTGTAGTTTTCGCCCACACGGTCGTGATCCGAGGACGGAGGACATGGGAGTGGTTTGGATGGGTTATTGGGCCATTTTGGAGGGGCGTTGGGCTGCAACACACACAAGGCCTTTGTGGTTCCCCGGTTAACCGTTGGATCATCAAACGGACTCCAAATGGCACGAAATTTGACAGGCGGTCTACCGGTGGTGTTGAAAGTGCGTTATATCGACTAGAGGGGGGTGAATAGGTGATTTTTATGAAAGTCTTCAAAACGTGAGAGTTATGAAGACAAACAGCGAAGATTATGCCTATTACTATGCAGCGGAAGTTAGATTACACTAGGCCAGCCATGGTCATGTATTCAATAGAGTGAAAGCACAATGACAAACAACTGCAGTGTAGTAAGGATTAGGTAGGAAGAAGTTATGAAGCCAAACAGTTCATACATTCACGTTGTTAAGACAAAAGATAAAGCAAGCATGCAATGGCTTCACAATGTGTAACAGTAAGAAAAGGAAGTGAAGATGAAACCAGTGACTCGCTGAAGACAAAGATATGTTGGACCAGTTCCAGTTGTTGTGACAACTGTACGTCTGGTTGGAGCGGCTAGGTATTTAAACCTTAAGACACACAGTCCCGGACACCCAGTCCTGAACACACAGTCTAGGACACCAAGTCCTCACCGTATTCTCCTTGAGCTAAGGTCACTTAGTCCTCGCCCAATCACTCTGGTAAGTCTTCAAGGTAGACTCCCAAACCTTCACAGACTTCGTTCACTGGCAATCCACAATGTCTCTTGGATGCTCTAAACGCGACGCCTGACCGTCTGGAGGATTCACAGTCCTCAAGTGTAATAAGTCTTCAGATCACACAGACAAGAAGACCTAAGTGATGCCTAATTTGCTCTGGCTCTGGGTGGTTAGGGCTTTTCTCCTCACTAGGAATTTTTCTCTCAAAGGCTTCGAGGTGGGTTGCTCTCAAATGACAAAAGCCGTGCACTGAAATCTGAGCAGCCAACCGTTTATGGTTGTGGAGGTGGGCTATTTATAGCCACTTGGCAACCCGACCTGATTTGTCCGAAATGACCCTGGGTCACTAAGGAACTGACACGTGTCTCAACGGTCAGATTTCAAACTCTCATGGCAACTTTACTTGGGCTACAAGCAAAGCTGACTTGTCCGGCTCTGGACAAGATTCGCTCTCATTGTCTTCACTCGAAGACATAGGTTTTTGGTTTAGGCATCACTTCAGTCATTCTAACTGGTTCTCCTGGACCCCACTTAACAGTACGGTGGTTCCTATGACTCAACACAAAAGAAAAGGAACTACGAAAGATCTAAGTCTTCGAGTTCCATAGGCTTCATAACGTGTCTTCCTTTGTCATAGTCTTCAATGTGAATATCTTCATATACCACGTTTGTCTTCAATGTCTTCGTACAATTTTAGGGGTCATCTCTAGTAGTAAAACCGAATCAATGAGGGACTTCTACCTGTGTTTTCCTGCAATTCTCACAAACACATTAGTCCCTCAACTAGGTTTGTCGTCAATACTCCAAAACCAACTAGGGGTGGCACTAGATGCAGTTACAATCTCCCCCTTTTTGGTGATTGATGACAAACTAGTTGAAGTTTTCAACGGGGAATATAAAGTGTGAAGTTTGTAAAGGATAGGGAATTGTCTTCATAAGTTGCAAAGGCTCCCCCTGAAGATGTGCATATAAGTTAATTTGCTTTTGGAATGCAAATGCACATGGCAGGTTGTACTTGTGGAGATCCACTTCAGCTTATGATGACAATCCACTATGCATGTGAAAGTATATGAAGATAATGACATGCATAATGGAAAATGGACGTCTGCAGAATGAGATTAAGTGCGGAATTTATCGTCGCACATGCGGAATTTATCTTCGCAAGCAGAGTGGCAAACAAGTAGCAGACGACCATCGAGTTTTAGTGTTTACATCTCAAAGAACCAAATGAAGCAAAATCAAGAGTTGTAAACACGAAGCAAAATATAACAAAACATAAGGCACCTGCCCATATTGACCCGTTTGAAGACTATAAACATCATATGCTTCTCCCCCTTTTGTCAGTAATGACCAAAAAGGTTTGAAGACATAGAGTTTTCTACGCGTTCCCAGGCACAGCAGGGTTGGTGGAGTTGTTTGGCGGTGCAGAACTTGGATTTGCTGAAGCAGATGGTGGTGATGTAGCATCGTCGTCTTCATCAATGATCCTTGCAGTAACTGTGGCAGCAGATGAAGAAAACTCAGAGTCTTCAAGTGACGGTGTGTTGCGCATCACAGCCCTTCTCGGAGGTGTGGTGTCAAATTTGAAGCGCTCTGTGAAGCCATCCTCTTCAAGTTCAACTTCAGTGCATATCATTGAGAGCCCTTTCCATGTCCGACGGCAAGTCTCATGTGTAACGAACGCATTCTTGGGGGCAAGGTTTCAAAGTCGATTGACATCCACCAAGAGGCTCTTCATCTGACGTTTGAGCCAGTCGTGATGCCTATCTTGCTTTTGGTGAAGGGCCACAAGAAGGTCTCGATCAGTGAGGACACGAGCACGCTTCTTGGGTCTTGGAGCATTTGTGTTGTCTGTGGCTTCAGTTGATGCTGGTGCACGTGTAGTGCCAGCCAACGGATATACCCTGGATATGGCTTCAACACCTTCAACATTCTGCGTGAAGCTCTGGTGTTCTGCATTCTAAAGATTTATTGGTTGCTTGTCTGGCTCAGGATATATTGCTTCAGCAGAGGTATCCACATCTGGTAGAAAGATCCTATGGTTTCGGGCAGAGGGCTGATATGAGATTGTAGAGTGCAGTTCGATCAGCCTCATCACCCAAGGGGCATAGAACTTCAAACCAAATAATTCCGAGCCTGACGCTGCAAGTTGGCGTATGAAGAGATCCTGTGCGTTGAAGCATTTGCCATGCAGGATATAGAATATGAGAGTCTTCATTGCACCTTCAATCTTTGCATGTGGAGAGTGCCCCTTAATGGGCCAGAGAGTCCGCCGGATGATGTGATATATGGTCCTGGGCAGGTACTCTAGGTCTTCAACGAAGAACTCAGTTGGATAGGGTGCATCCTGAGGCAATGGCTTCATCATTGAGAGCATCTGACTCATATTGGGTTTAGGCCTCTGGAAGATACTCTCAATAGCTTCAGAATGTGATTGACAACCTTCCTCGAAGAATTCGCCTGGAGTGGGCAGACCGGTGAGCTCAATGATATCAAACGCATTGGCTTCATGATGGACATTGCCGGTCATCCACTCCAGGATCCAAGTCTTCGGATCTCTGTTGTAACCCCTTATATGAAGGGTGGCATAGAACTGAAGCAGAAGCTCTTCATTCCAGTGCTCTTGATCCGTCACAAACGGCAGCAGACCCACTTGCCTGAAGCAATCCAAGGCTTCCTCAAGACATGGCAGACCAACAATGGCTTCAACCTCAAGGCGCTTGTGCGGAAAGATGCGGCCTTGGTTGTATAAGATGCATGAGTAATAGCTTCACTGAGAATAGCTCCAAAACCTATCTGATACAATCCTTTCCTTTGAATAGGGGTTCTTGGAGCTATTAAAAAATGTATTGTCTGCCTTGAAGCTGTTGATGTTAAAGGAACCAGGTGCTGATGCAGGACCTGGGAACCTTGGCAGCCTTGGGACTGGCTTCTGAACATGAGGCATGTGCTCGATATGATAATCTAATTGAGGACCTGCAGCAGACTCAGGAACAGAAGTGTCTGGCTCAGTAGCTTCGCTGTCCGCTAAAGCATTTGGCGGGGTGGGCTCCACATTGGCTTCAGTATTTGTGGTGGGAGCCGCAACATTTTCTTCCTCCGCGTGTGTAGTGGAGGTACAACCTCAGGCACGTTCTCATGGAGAACTTCATCTTGATGGAGCGGGGAAGTGGGTTCTGGTGGTGCTTCTTCATTGTCTTCGGCTGATGCAGTCGGAATTTCTGCAGTATGGACTTGAGGCCGTGGACCTTTGCGAAGCCTACGGAACGCAGACGACGCTTGTGGTGTCGAAGTGGGCTAGACCTCAAAGTCTTCTTCCTCCTGAGGGCGATCCGCCCATGACTCATCTTGTGCCATTGGCGTCAGAGGACGACCAATGCTGATGAGTTCGCTTGTTTCAAGTTGAGGAAGGGCTGCATCATCTTGTACATTGTCTTGACGACCAATGTCTTCAGCAGCTATTGGGTCAGCTACTGGAATATCTTCAGCTTCAGGAGCCTCTGTGGGAGCATGCTCATGAACTGTCAGTCTTCTTTCTGTATTGGGGTGAATGACAGAAAGGGGTTCAACCATCAAGGGCTCTGTGGGATCAGCCCTAGATTTCTTGGTCTTGCGTTTCTTTTTGCTGGGGGCAGTAGGAGAGGCTTCAGAGCTCTTCCTTTTTCTGGCTTCAGCCTCGGCAATTCTTGTCTTCTTTAGCTCTGAAGCTATTGACCGGCTCTTTGGCTTCGAGCCAGTCGTTGCAGTGGGGAAGACAATTTGAACCGCTTCTTGCCTAGGTGCCTTTGGTTCATTCACAGCTGGCTTCTTCTTTTTCTCCGTAGCCATCTTGGGGTCAATGATAGGACGCCCAAGTGCCTTGTGCTTTTCAGCCTCGTTGTAGGCTTGAACACATTTGTCTGCCAAAGAATTCATCCTTTCATGCGAGCCCTGAGCTTCAGCACGCTTCTCCAGAAAGTTTTCTTTGAGCTCATGCAGCATGATTTTGAAGCTCCTCACTTCCTGCGCGCTGAGGCTGGCCATGTTCTTCTTGAACTGAGCCTTTTCGTGATCAATTTTCTGCTTCAGCTCAACAATGCGCTGAGCAATGGCCAGTTCTGAAGCAATTGCGCCTAGGAAGGCGACACTGAGGCCAACTGGCAACTGCAGATCATTGAAGCTTATGTCTGGTGAGTCAAACCATTCATCAATGAAGCTGTGGATGATGGCGACATCAAAGAGAGGCAGATTGTTGATAAGCTGCTCTAGTGCGTCATCTCCCAGATCTTCATCGCTTGATAGATCAATGGCTTCGCTGCGCAGAATGGCAGCAGCAGTGAGCTCTTTGCCTGTGTGTTTCTGGGGCTCCTTTTCCTTCTGGGGCTTGGAGACGCGGGATACGTCTTCAGACTGCACACTGACTCCAGGAGGTGCAGTTTTCAATGGCTTCGCCCTTGAGATTTTTGAGGCAGGGGCCGGCTTTGAAGCTTTTGGTTTCTTCGTCTGCTTTGGCTTCGGCACAGAAGGAGCTTCATCAGACTCAGAGTCAGCTGGAGGGTCATTCACGGCAGCCCCTTGTACTAAGATGTGAGTGATCAAGCCCTCAAGATTTGCAAAAGGACCGATGATATTGGGTTCGGCGTCGCGTGTGCCATCTGCCCTTGGTGAGGAGGGACCAGGGTTGAAGTCTAACCCGAATTTCTTCTTGTTTAGCTTCACTGACTTTTGGGCAAACTGGAAGTTGCGCTTGAAGAGATTGTCGTCACGACACCAGAGGAGTGACGACGGATGCGCATCATCAGGCTGTGGTCCTCGGACCATGCATGGGTAGAAGCCTTGCGCAATGGCTTCATCTTTGGTTCTGGGTAAGAGGTTCTTGAAACGGATATCCCCCCATGGCCTCTTGATGGCATATTTCTCTGCATACTCTTGAGTGACGAAGCGGTATTTGAAACTGTTCTGCCCAATAGCATCGAATCCATTGGATTCGGGTCTTGCGCTGCCCATAGCTCTCTTCTGTATCTGTTTTGTACATTTCTGCCAAGTCTTCAGGCAGATCTTTGGAAGTTCCCTCACGTCTCTGTCTGCCCCCCTTCCTTGCTGTTGCTTCTGAAGCCATAAACTTTAACTTGAAAGGCTTCAAAACTTTCAAAGGCTTCAAAGGCTTTCTTTTTCTGGACCAACAGGAACTGGCTTCAGGAGAGTTTATGTGATGTTGTAGGAATTCTGCAAATGAATGCAGACTATGAGAACCGAAGGATTCTCCCACGGACATGTACCTGTGACAGCATTAAGGTGCGAGGGAAGGGGAAGAGGTCATATGCATTCTCAGAAGGTTTTGAAGATTAATCAGTTTAGAAGACATTGACCTCATCGTGCGAAGACATTCACTCATAGATAAGAAGTTGGTTCTAGATTTGTACGAACCCACAGATCAGTACAAGTGAGGAATCTAACTACTTTATGAAGCACAAGTGAATATACTAGGCATGTTATGAGATGCAGCGAGAGATCGAACTAGTGTGAAGAGAAACTTCTTATGGTAGAAAGTGACAGAACCATGAGATCAAAAGAGGTTGTAAAAAGAAGTTTTATTTACCACATTGGAACTGCTAGACGGAAGGGAGTTGATGCCGAGCAGTTCAGTCCTCCGTGTCCTAACTTGGCGACGGAAAACACCTACGACGACGGCGGAGACGACGATGTCCGCGGTCGGCGTGAGGACGGCGTTGGAGAGGTTGTGGCAGCGAAGCGCTTCGTCTCCGGCGTCGTCGAGTGCTAGCCGTGGCGCTAGGGTTCGTGTGAGGGTGTAAGAAGGAGATAATGACTGCGGTATGTGTGAACTTATAGGCGTAGGGGCGGCACTGTGCTATTACACAGGTGCCCCTGGCAGTTCACATTTGAGGAACGCGTGGCCAGTTAGCAGATGTTTGGGGTTTGTTCCACGTCCTACGCATGCCTAAATTGTCGGGCGGTCGTTCCTGCTTCTCCGGATTTTATGTGGAGGAATGAGCATTAAAAACGGACTTTATGGTTGTCTCTATATCTTCAGCTGACAAGGACGCAGTGAAGACATTCGACAGTTTCAATAGAATGCATATGACTTGGAGAGATAGAATTTGAGATAGAGAGCATAGAGAGATTAGGGTCCGATCACATTCACTTAGTTAAAAAAAATTCAACCAAGAAGACATAGCTATAAGTGAATGCTGTAGAGGACAGAACACTAGTATGTATATATCTATATAATCAACATAGTGAAGATAATCATGAAGATATGTTGAGTTCTAAGCGAAACCAAATGTGAAGATATTGCAAGGTAACGCCATGAGTGAAACACTTCAAAATGGAACGTTTGGTGGTGGCGTTACCCACCGTATAGGAAGTATTAGACCCAGACACAGCGCACAATTATCGTGGCACTCCGAAGTCAAATTCCACATTAATGTATTCACACTTAGAGTGTATGTCTTCATTGATTGAAGATATACTTTACTTTGTGTGTTGCACATCTAAGTCGTCAATATGCATAAGTGTTAGGATGTGTGCCTAATCACAGGACATTTGAGGATTCCAAGTTATTTAGCTCACACCGTAACTTGCAAAATCTCTTCTCATCCAAGGGCTTGGTGAAGATATCCGCTAATTGCTCTTCAGTGTTGACGTGTATGATATCAATGTCTTCCTTCACAACATGATCTCTGAGAAAGTGATGACGAATTTCAATGTGCTTTGTCTTCGAGTGCTGAACTGGGTTGTTGGCAATCTTGATGGCGCTTTCGTTGTCGTAGTAGAGTGGTACTTACTTCATATGAATGCCATAGTCCTTGAGTGTTTGCTTCATCCACAGAAGCTGAGCGCAGCAAGATCCAGCAGCAATGTATTCAGCTTTAGCAGTGGAGAGAGATACACAGTTCTGCTTCTTTGAAGACCAACATACAAGTGATCGTCCCAGAAAGTGACATGTGCCTGATGTAGACTTGCGATCAACCTTGTCACCAGCATAATCAGCATCCGAAAATCCAACCAAATCAAACTCTGAGCCCTTTGGATACCATAATCCTAGAGTTGGGGTGTGAGCCAAATATTGAAGAATTTGCTTCACAGCTAAGTGATGCGACTCCTTTGGTGCTGCTTGATATCGAGCACACATGCAAACACTAAGCATAATATCTGGCCTAGATGCACATAAATAAAGCAAAGACCCAATCATGGAGCGGTATACCTTTTGATCGAAACTCTTTACCATTGTCGTCAGGACCTAGATGATGTTTGGCTGGCATTGGTGTTGTGAAGCCTTTGCAGTCTTGCATACCGAACTTCTTCAGGCAATCTTTGAGATACTTCTCTTGAGATATGAAGATGCCATTGCGTTGTTGTCGTATTTGAAGACCAAGGAAGAACTTCAGCTCCCCCATCATGGACATCTGATATTGCTCTTGCATCATATATCCAAACTCTTCACTGTACTTCTGATTGGTGCAGCCGAAGATAATGTCATCCACATAGATTTGGCACACAAACAGTTCACCATCATATGTCTTCGTGAAAAGAGTGGGATCCAGGGAACCAGGTATGAAGCCTTTGCTCTTCAGGAAGTATTTGAGTGTGTCATACCAGGCCCTAGGGGCTTGTTTGAGGCCATACAGTGCCTTGTTGAGCTTGTATACCATGTCAGGATGTTTTGGATTTTCAAAGCCAGGTGGTTGTGCAACATACACTTCTTCTTCAATCTTGCCATTGAGAAAGGCGCTTTTCACATCCATTTGATATAGAAGTATGTTATGATGATTTGCATAGGCCAGCAGTATGCGCATAGCTTCAAGCCTTGCCACAGGAGCAAATGTTTCATCGAAGTCAATGCCCACCACTTGAGTGTATCCTTGAGCAACGAGACGAGCTTTGTTTCTGACAACTTGACCATACTCATCTTGCTTGTTGCGGTATATCCATTTGGTGCCTATTATGTTGTGCTTCCGTGGATCAGGACGCTTAACCAGTTCCCATACATTATTCAGCTCAAACTGTTGAAGCTCTTCTTGCATAGCTTGAATCCATTCAGGTTCCATGAAGGCTTCTTCAAGTTTCTTGGGTTCTGAAATTGACACGAATGCAAAGTGCCCACAGAAATTTGCTAGCTGAGTTGCCCTTGAACGAGTGAGTGGACCAGGTGCATTGATGCTGTCAATTATTCTGTCAATCTGCACTTCATTGGCAACACGAGGATGTACAGGGCGAAGACTTTTCTCTTGCTGATCTGCGTTGTTATTGGGAGGAATGTCTTCAGGCTGAGCATCATCTTCATGTTGATCAGGTGCTGAGATGATAAGTTCTTCTTCAGGATGAGCTTCAGAAGGTATAGTCTCTCTAGTTCCCATAAGCTTGATTGATTCACTAGCTGGAACTTCATCTAGCACATTTGGTAGTTGCTCTCTTTGTGAACCATTTGTCTCATCGAACCGCACATCCACTGTTTCAACCACTTTGTAATGAAAGAGATTGAAGACTCTATAGGAGTGCAGTCCTTTCCATATCCAAGCATAAAGCCCTCATGTGCTTTAGGTGCAAATTTTGAAGTGTGATGTGGGTCCTTGATCCAGCACCTTGAGCCAAATACTCTGAAGTAACTGACATTTGGCTTCTTGGCCAGTTAGGAGTTCATAAGATGTCTTGTTCAGAAGCTTGTGAAGATAAACACGATTGATTGTATGGCATGCAGTATCAATGGCTTCAGTCTAGAATTTTCTTGGAGTCTTGTATTCATCTAGCATCGTTCTGGCCATCTCAATGAGTGTTCTGTTCTTGCGTTCGACGACGCCATTCTGCTGTGGCGTGTACGGAGCTGAGAATTCATGTGTGATGCCCAAGGTATCAAGATATGTATCAAGGCCAGTGTTCTTGAATTCAGTGCCATTGTCACTTCTGATGTGCTTTATCTTGGCGCCAAAATTGTTCATAGCTCGATTGGCGAAGCGTCTGAAGACATCCTGCACTTCAGTCTTGTAAAGGATTATGTGCACCCAAGTATATCTAGAGTAATCATCAACAATCACGAAGCCATAGAGGCAAGCAGTGGTAGTAAAAGTTGACTAGTGAGTGGGACCGAAAAGATCCATGTGGAGCAGTTCGAAGGGTTGTGTAGTAGTCATGATTGTCTTCGAAGGATGTTTTGCCCTTGTCATCTTCCCTGCTTCACAGGCACCGCATAAGTGATCTTTCTTGAACTTGACGCCCTCGATGCCTATGACATGCTTCTTCTTCGCAAGGGTGTGGAGGTTCCTCATGCCAGCATGCCCAAGCCTCCGATGCCAAAGCCAGCATTCTGAAGCTTTTGCAAGAAGACATACTGCAAGTTGTGGTCCTGCTGAGAAATCTACCACGTACAAATCACCTTTCCGATACCCTTCAAACACTAGAGACTTGTCAGATTCCATTAGTACCAGGCAACGATATTTTCCAAACATTACGATCATGTTCAAATCGCAAAGCATTGAGACAGACATTAAGTTGAAGCCAAGGGATTCAACAAGCATGACTTTATCCATGTGTTGATCCTTTGAGATTGCAACTCTACCTAGACCCAATACCTTACTTTTACCAGTGTCAGCAAATGTGATGTGGCTCTTGTCGGATGGACGTAAGGTTGAGTCCATAAGAAGGCTTCTTTTGCCAGTCATGTGATTTGTACACCCACTGTCAATAATCCATTCTGAAGACTTTGAAGTCGCTGGTGTCGTACCCTACAGTGCAGTTAGGGGGATAGGCTTCACGAAGAGAATTGTGAAGCAAAAACATTTGACGAACCAGTGGGTTATGAAAACTTAGATCCAGATTAGGACTAATAGGGAGAGTAGCATGCGATTCAGGAACGAAGTACATAATGATGCCATTCGGGCATTTTATCTTGCGCCCTACAAGATTTTTAAGGTCCCCAGCAATAGCGTCAGAAGATTTTGTTTTTCTGCTGGAGACCTTTCCCTGCAAAAGAGAGTTAAGCTTTCTTAACCACCCACATCTTCAAGGGTGGCTTAGAAGCAATAAGTCTAAGTGCAGCATCTGAGAATTTTGGCTTTGAAGCCTTAGCAAACAGTCTAGCAGGTGGACAATAATACTCATAGGAATAAGCAGAATAATTTTTGGTCATATGAACATGACGGTTCGAAGAACCGCTCTCATATTCATATGCCTGAGTATGGTTTCCCTGCAAAACATTTGCGTTAGTGTGACTCAGGTGAGTCCTCTGTTTGTATGAAGCCTTTGGACCGTATGAAGCCTTTGGTCTGAGGTTTGTCTTCTTCAAGTGAGGTGTCATGAAGACATTCACAGGAAGATTTTCCAGACACTTTTTCGGAACCCAGATCTTCTTCATAGGCGGTCCATTCCTGCAGTTAGTACCAATGTACCTGGCAAACACTTCACCATTCTGATTCTTAAACAGTTTATAGTTTGCATCAAAGGATTCATCAATGATAATGGGGTTAGCACAAGTGAAGCCAGATAAATTGGATGGATCTGCTGAAAGTTCCTTTGCAGCAACCCATGTGGTTTTGGGGTACTGCTCAGGTTTCCAGTAAGAGCCATCTGCATTTATTTTCCTCACGAACCCAACACCCTCTTTCCTAGGGTTTCGGTTCAGAATCTGCTTCTTGAGGACATCACATAATGTCTGATGTCCTTTAAGACTTTTGTACATCCCTGTTTCAAGCAATGTCTTCAACCTAGCATTCTCATCAGCAATAGCAGTGGTATCCTCAGCAGAGGGGTTAGTTACCACATCAACAGTTGAAGATATTGGAACAGCAGTAGCAGTGGAACATTCAGCAACAGAAGTAGCATTATCACGCTCAATGCATTTAAGACATGGTGGTTCAAATCCTTCCTGAGCGGAACTGATCTATTCGGCGCGAAGTGACTCGTTTTCCTTTTGAAGATCTTCATGAGCCGCTCTCAATTTCTCAAGTTCTTGCTTCCTTTGAAGATAATCATAGGAAAGCTTTTCATGAGTTGTTGAGAGAGTATCAAGACGATCTTCAAGTTCCTGATACTTAACGTGAAGATTTTTTATGTCTTCAATTAAGGATTCAGATCGAGTCATTTCAGCACCCAACAGATCATCGCTTCTGTCTAACAGTTTTTGAATATGTTCCATAGCTTTCTGTTGTTCAGTTGCAATTTTAGCAAGTGTTTTGTAGCTGGGTTTTGAATCACAGTCAGAGTCATCGTCACTAGATGTTTGATAGCGAGTAGTGCGTGTGTTTACCTTGGCACCGCGTGCCATGAAGCAGTAGGTAGGAGTGGAGTCGTTCTTGTCATTTGCGTCGGTGTCGGTGATGAAGTCATTGTCTTCAGTGTTGAAGATGGACTTGGCGACGTATGCTGTAGCCAGACTCGCAATGCCAGAATCAGACTCCTCCTCAGACTCCACCTCTGCCTCCTCAGAAGCGGACTCCTCCTCTGAATCCATTTCCTTGCCAACAAACGCACGTGCCTTGCCAGATGAGCTCTTCTTGTGTGATGAAGACTTTGAGGAAGACTTGGAAGAAGACTTTGAGTATTTCTTCTTCTTCTTGTCGTCAGAATCATATTCCTTGCTCTTCTTCTTCCTTCTGTTCTCATTGTCCCACTGTGGACACTCAGAGATGAAGTGTCCAGTTTTCTTGCACTTGTGACATGTTTTCTTCTTGTAGTCATGAGCAGAAGCTTCATCATTCCTTGAGCTTGATCGTGAAGATTTTCTGAAGCCTTTCTTCTTGGTGAATTTTTGGAACTTCTTCACTAGCATTGCAAGTTCCCTTCCAATGTCTTCAGGATCATCAGAACTGCTGTCAGATTCTTCTTCAGATGAGGAAACAGCTTTTGCCTTCAAGGCACGAGTTCGCCCATAGTTTGGACCGTAGATATCTCTTTTCTCAGAAAGCTGAAACTCATGTGTGTTGAGCCTCTCAAGTATGTCAGACGGATCGAGTGTCTTGAAATCAGGACGTTCTTGAATCATCAGGGCTAGGATGTCAAACGAACTATCAAGTGATCTCAGCAGCGTCTTGACGATTTCATGTTTGGTGATCTCAGTGGCGCCGAGGGCTTGAAGCTCATTTGTGATGTCAGTGAGCCGGTCAAATGTGTGCTGGACATTCTCATTGTCATTTCGCTTGAAGCGGTTGAAGAGGTTGCGAAGAACACTGATTCTTTGATCTCTCTGGGTTGAGACGCCTTCATTGACCTTGGAGAGCCAGTCCCAGACCAGCTTGGATGTCTTCAAAGCACTCACACGGCCATACTGTCCTTTTGTCAGATGACCACAGATGATATTTTTGGCAGTAGAGTCCAGTTGAGTGAACTTCTTGACATCAGCAGCAGTGACACCTTCTCCAGCCTTGGGAACGCCGTTCTCGACGACATACCATAGGTCGACGTCAATGGCTTCAAGATGCATGCGCATCTTATTCTTCCAGTAGGGATATTCAGTTCCATCGAAGACGGGGCACGCAGCGGAGACTTTGATTATCCCTGCAGTCGACATAGCTAAAACTCCAGGTGGTTAAACCGAATCACACAGAACAAGGGAGCACCTTGCTCTGATACCAATTGAAAGTGCGTTATATCGACTAGAGGGGGGGTGAATAGGCGATTTTTATGAAAGTCTTCAAAACGTGGGAGTTATGAAGACAAACAGCGAAGATTATGCCTATTACTATGCAGCGGAAGTTAGATTACACTAGGCCAGCCATGGTCAAGTATTCAATAGAGTGAAAGCACAATGACAAACAACTGCAGTGTAATAAGGATCAGGTAGGAAGAAGTTATGAAGCCAAACAGATCATACATTCACGTTGTGAAGACAAAAGATAAAGCAAGCATGCAATGGCTTCACAATGAGTAACAGTAAGAAAAGGAAGTGAAGATGAAACCAGTGACTCGTTGAAGACAATGATATGTTGGACCAGTTCCAGTTGCTGTGACAACTGTACGTCTGGTTGGAGCGGCTAGGTATTTAAACCTTAAGACACACAGTCCCGGACACCCAGTCCTGAACACACAGTCCAGGACACCAAGTCCTCACCGTATTCTCCTTGAGCTAAGGTCACTTAGTCCTCGCCCAATCACTCTGGTAAGTCTTCAAGGTAGACTCCCAAACCTTCACAGACTTCGTTCACTGGCAATCCACAATGTCTCTTGGATGCTCTGAACGCGACGCCTAACCGTTTGGAGGATTCACAGTCCTCAAGTGTAATAAGTCCTCAGATCACACAGACAAGAAGACCTAAGTGATGCCCAATTTGCTCTGGCTCTGGGTGGTTAGGGCTTTTCTCCTCACTAGGAATTTTTCTCTCAAAGGCTTCGAGGTGGGTTGCTCTCAAACGACAAAAGTCGTGCACTGAAATCTGAGCAGCCAACCGTTTATGGTTGTGGAGGTGGGCTATTTATAGCCACTTGGCAACCCGACCTGATTTGTCCGAAATGACCCTGGGTCACTAAGGAACTGACACGTGTCTCAACGGTCAGATTTCAAACTCTCATGGCAACTTTACTTGGGCTACAAGCAAAGCTGACTTGTCCGGCTCTGGACAAGATTCGCTCTCATTGTCTTCAATCGAAGACATAGATTTTTGGTTTAGGCATCACTTCAGTCATTCTAACTGGTTCTCCTGGACCCCACTTAATAGTACGGTGGTTCCTATGACTCAACACAAAAGAAAAGGAACTACGAAACATCTAAGTCTTCGAGTTCCATAGGCTTCATAACGTGTCTTCCTTTGTCATAGTCTTCAATGTGAATATCTTCATATACCACGTTTGTCTTCAATGTCTTCGTACATTTTTAGGGGTCATCTCTGGTAGTAAAACCGAATCAATGAGGGACTTCTACCTGTGTTTTCCTGCAATTGTCACAAACACATTAGTCCCTCAACTAGGTTTGTCGTCAATACTCCAAAACCAACTAGGGGTGGCACTAGATGCACTTACAGGTGTACCAAGGCCACTTGGAAAATCTCGGACCATTCCGAGAATGTTTAACACCCGCTCACGAAAAGTGATGAAAGGGGTGCGTCGGTGCACGTAGGAGTGTCGATCGGATTGCAAAATGGACAACAGGGAAAAAGCTCGGATGCTTGAGACGAACATGTATTCAAATGAGATGCACATGATGGCATGATATGAAATGCATGACATGAGCAAAATGCAAAACGAATACAAAACCCAACCAGAAAGGGAAAACTCATAACTTAAAGCCGAAAAAGGCAAGAGTTCGAGTTACAAATATGGCAAGTTACATCAGGGGTGTTACAACACTCCACCACTACGAAAGGACCTCGTCCCAAGATCTAGGACTGAAAGAACTCCGGATATTTGGAACGGAGGTGATCCTCGCGTTCCCAGGTGGCTTCTCGCGGAATGGTGTGACCACTTCACTTTCAGGAATTTGATTGACTTGTTGCGAGTCTTGTGCTCGGTTTCTTCAAGAATAGCAACAGGATGCTCATGATAAGACAGGTCTTCTTGAAGATCAATCTCTTTGAATTTGATGGTGCGCTCAGGAGTCTTGAAACACTTGCGAAGCTATGACACATGAAACACATGGTGCACGTTTGCAAAGTTGGACGGAAGCTCAAGTTGATAGGCGAGATCGCCTCTTTTGCCAATGATCTTGAAAGGACCCACGTACCTAGGGGCGAGCTTCCCTTTGATACCGAAGCGAAGAGGGCCTTTCATTGGAGAGACACGGAGGTAGACATGGTCTCTGATCTCGAAAGCCAAGTCACGGTGCTTGCTATCATAGTAACTCTTCTGGCGTGATTGCGCGGCTTTGAGATTTTCACGTATGACTTTACACATTTCTTTAGCTTCTGTGATTAAGTCATTACCAAGAAGTTGGCGTTCACCAGTCTCTGACCAATTAAGAGGGGTACGGCACTTTCTGCCATAGAGAATCTCGAATGGGGCCTTGCCCGAACTCACTTGGAAGATGTTGTTGTAGGAGAACTCGGCATATGGATGACAATCTTCCCATTTCATACCAAAGGAAATGACACAAGCTCTGAGCATATTTTCAAGGATTTGATTGACTCGCTCAAATTGGCCGCTAGTTTGAGGATGGAAGGCTGTGCTGAAGCGAATGTTGGTGCCCATGGGCTTCTGGAAGGATTCCCAGAACTTACAAGTGAAGATGCTTCCACGATCTGAAGATATCAATTGCGGAATTCCGTGCAAAGAGACAATCCTGGAGGTGTACAGTTCTGCCAGCTGAGCTATTGTGGTAGATTCTTTGATAGGAAGAAATGAGCCACTTTTGTAAGTTTGTCGATGACAACAAAGATAGCATCGTTTCCACTCATGGACTTGGGAAATCAAGTCATGAAGTCCATCTCAATATGGTCAAACTTCCATTCTGGAATGGCAAGAGGTTGGAGCAGACCTACTGGCCGTTTTTGTTCCGCTTTCACCCTTCTGCAAACATCACATTCATTCATGAATTGAGCTATTTATCGCTTCATTCGAGTCCACCAATACGACAACTTGAGGTCATGGTACATCTTTGTACTTCTAGGATGAATGGATAGAAGGGAATTATGAGCCTCGTTCATAATGACTTTCCTTAGATCACCTTTAGGAACCACAATTCGATCCTCGAAGAATAGAGTATGTTTGTGATCAATGCGGTAGCACTTGTACTTGGGTTGGCTCTTGGCAATCCCATTTTCACCTTCTTCACCATGGCATCAAGAAGTTGTACCTCATGAATTTGATCTTCCAAAGTAGGAGAGACTTGGAGGTTGGCAAGAAAGCCTTGATGAAAAACTTGGAGGTTCAGTTTGCGGAAAGCTTCACAAAGGTCCAGTTGGAAGGGCTTGAGAATTAAGCTGTTGTAGTAAGCCTTCCTGCTCAAAGCATCTGCAATGACATTGGCCTTCCCTGGATTATATTCAATACTCGGATTGTATTCTTGAATCATTTTGACCCAACGAGTGTGCCTGAGGTTGAGGTTGGGTTGAGTGAAGATGTACTTGAGGCTCTTATGATGTGTGAAGATGTCCACTTTCCATCCCAATGAGAGATGTCTCCATGTTAATAATGCATGAACAACTGCCGCCAACTCAAGGTCGTGAGTGGGGTAGTTCCTTTCGTTGGGCTTGAACTGGCGAGAGGTATAGGCCAAAAATTTGTTCTCTTGCATTAACACAGCACCGAGACCTTGCAGGGAGGCATCACAGAAAACTTCAAATGGCTTGGATTCATTAGGAGGAGTCAAGACAGGAGTTGTGACTAACTTCTCTTTCAGGGTGTTGAAAGCAACGTCACCTTTAGGTGTCCAGACATACTTTACATGCTTCTGGAGGAGGTTGGAAAGAGGCTTTGCAATCTTTGGGAAATTCTCAACAAATCTTCGACAATAGCTTGTAAGCCCAAGAAAACTGCGGAGGTACTTGACATTTTGAGGAGGTTCCCAATTCACAATTGCAGACACCTTCTCGGGATTAATAGCAATGCCCTTGGCGGAGATGATATGACCAAGGTAGAGAACCTCATCAAGCCAAAACTCACACTTTGAAAACTTCGCATAGAATTGACGCTCTCTGAGTTTTTCGAGTACCAACGTCAAATGCTTGGCATGATCCTCCTTATTCTTGGAAAAGACCAAAATATTATCGAGATACACTAGGACGAAATCATTTGTGTAAGGGTTGAAGATGAAGTTCATCATGCGAGAGAACGTTGGAGGAGCATTGACAAGTCCGAAACGCATGACAGTATATTCATAAGAACCATAGCTTGTTCTGAATGCTGTCTTGGGGATATCATGTTCACGAATGTGAATCTGATGATAGCCCATACAGAGGTCAAGCTTGGAGAATACTTGGGCACCCTTAAGTTGCTCGAATAGCTCATTGATGTTGGGTAGTGGATACTTGTTCTTCATTGTCTTCATGTTCAATGGACGGTAGTCGACACAAAGTCATTCCGTTCCATCCTTCTTCTTGACAAAAAGAACACCACAACCCCATGGAGATGAAGTCATTCTGATCAGACCCATACACTCTTGTTCATCGAGTTGTTTCTTCAACTCCTTCAACTCTTCTGGTACAAGCTTGTAAGGATGTTTGCAAACAGGTTCCGTGCCAGGCTCAAGATGGATAACGAATTCAACTTGCCGGTGAGGAGGCATTCTCGGAAGCTCTTCTGGAAAGACGTCTTGATATTCACAAAGGACTGGAATCTGAGAGATGGCATTCAACTCGCCCTTCTCATTGAGAGAAAATAGTCGAATGGTTTCGTCACGAGCGGCATAGATGATCACTTCCTCAGAAGAGTGTGTCAATTGGATCTGCCTGGCAGCACAATCAAGTTGAGCCTTGTGCTTAGAAAGCCAATCCATCCCGAGAATTAGATCAATATCCGAGTGACCATGAACAATTGGAGAGGACAGAAATTAATAGTCTCCAAACTGGACAGAGACATCGGGAGCAACCAAACTAGGAGTCATAAGCCTTCCCGAAGAAACATCTTGCATGACTTTGGACAAAACCTCTGTGTCAACATTGTGCTCCGATGCAAATGGTAATGACATGAATGAATGCGATGCACCAGTATCAAAAAATAACTTTTGCAGGAAAAGAGTTAACTGGAAGGTTACCCATGATCACTTCTGAAGAATCCTCTGTCTATGTTGCGTTCATCATGTTGACCTTAGCATGCTTGGGATTATGCTTGACCACTGCATTGCTGGCAGATCTCACAGGAGGAGGAGGCGGAACGAGCCTTTGTTGAAGCATTTGTTTGCATAGTGCCCTTTCTGCTATCACTTGTTGCAAGTAACCTCTAAGAGCGGACGGTGATAACGAGCACTTGACCTTGGAGTATGAGACTAAGCTTTGTTCTGATAGCCTGGGTTGGGTGGGTGGGAAGGTCCATTGCCACCTTTGCACTTTTGCTGGTAAGGTTGACGAAACGGAGGAGGAGGAGGCAACCAGAACTTCTGTTGCTTAGCTGCCACTTGAGTTGAAGAAGAAGATTGAACTGCAACCCTGACTCTCTTCTTAGATGCCTCGCACTTGAGCTGAGTAGCTTCTTGCTTTAGTGCTATGTTGTAGAATTCATCATACTTAGTCGGCTCAAGAAGCATGAGAGCTGATTGAAGATCTTCTCTGAGACCACCTCTGAATTGATAAATCATACTATTTTCATCAGGGACGTCTTGTTTAGCGAATCGAGCGAGTTTCTGAAACTGGATATTGTATTGATACACCGACAAGCTGCCTCGCTTGAGATTGCGGAACTCCTCACGCTTGCTATCACCAACATTTGGTGGGATGTGATGAGCTTTGAAGTCTCAGCGGAAATCATCCTAGGTAATCACATGACCTCCTCTGGAATCTCTGTATTGTTGATACCACTCAGCAACTTGGTCTTTTAGTTGAAACGAAGCAAACTTGACAAAGTCCTCAGGCCTGACATTGCTACATTCAAAATGTAGCAGATATCCACGAGCCTGTCGTTGGTGTCTGTGGCCTCGACACAGTTGCTAAAGGACTTCGGCTCGTTTGCGAGGAACTGATTGAGGGTAGCAGACTGAGGCTGATTGTTGCCTTGGCATTGATTTCGTTGGTTGCCTTGCCCTTGGTTGCGCTCTTGCAAGAGTTGCAAAATAATCTGAATGTTGGCGTTGGTGGCTGCCATGACATCTTGCCATGCCCCCGGAGGTGGAGGTGGTGGCGGATGGTTCGACTGATCCCCATCATTGCGGTCCGGATTCTGACGCGTTGGAGGAGACATCCTGAAGAGGTTGACATCCGTTAGCATCTTGAAAGACATATATTCAAGCTGAATCAATGGATCGAAATTGCAACATATAGCCTTAACATTCGAACAAGAATGAACGAATGAATTCCAAAGTAAAACATCACACTTCCATTAAGTTGAGAAGCCACTTAGATAAAGGTAGATGAATAAAGCAACAAGGTACATATATGAACAAATAAGTGGTAAGGATTACCCAATCACAAACCAAATATCTGCGGGAAGAAATACTAGAGCTACTTGAATTCCCACCTATAAAACTCCCAGAACTTTCTGGTTCTGCAATCAAGTGTTGGCGATACAGGGGAAGCATAATATCTCACCCAAAACTAGCAATTCCTACATCCAGCTGTATCCATCCTTCAACACATAACCAAGAAAACTCCGGAAATCATTTACCTCAACCTTTGAAAAGCATCCGTTATACGAGTTATGGCAATACTCCTGAACTCCCAACCCAGTACTAGGTGTCATCAAGGTTATCTCACCAACAACTGCATAAAAGATATTTTCGATGTCGGTGAACTCAGGTATTCCAGAACTGCAACTATAAAATTGTGACAACAACACCTCGGAGCTCAACTCCCCGGGACACTGCCACAACCCCTAAATGTCAGGAGGCACCAAGAACAATGTTCTCGTCGCAAAACCATCGGAACGATTCCAAGATACCCGCGTGATCCTAATTTTTTTTAAATTTGAGGAGAGAAGAGTCAAAACTCTATGTCAGGAGGCCTCACCAGAGCGACAAAGGGACTGAGGAGTAAAAAGAATCCTTCTCTTCGATAAATATAATCCTAAGACTCAAAACATTTTGATCTAGACTCAACAATGTCAGCGATTCGATCAAGCAAGGGGCTCCTAAGTCGGGGAAGGCTTTGATTACCAACTTGTAACACCCACAATGTGGCTATATCTCCCACGTGTCGGGGCACGACTTAGAGGCATAACCGCATGGTAGGTCTATCACAAGAGGGGTAATCTTTACACATACCATGTACTGAATAAGAAATGGATAAAGAGTCGGCTTACAATCGCCACTTCACACAATTCATAAATAAACATACATCATCCAAGGTACAACCAAAGGTCCGACTACGGAACCAAAATAAAGAAAGACAACCCCAATTACTAGATCAGCGATCGTCCCAACTGGGCGCCTCTACTGATCATCCGGAAAAGAAACGTAGTAACGGCCCGAATCCTCGTCGAACTCCCACATGAGTTTGGTAGCGTCCCCTTCACTAGCATCATCCGCACCTGTATCTGTTTGGAAGTATCTGTGAGTCACGGGGACTCAACAATCTCACACCCACGAGATCAAGACTATTTAAGCTTAAGGGTAGGAAAGGGGTAGTGAGGTGGAGCCGCAGCAAAGCACTAAGCAGATATGGTGGCTAACTTATGCAAAAGAGAGCGAGTAGAGAAGCAACGCACAGTCGAGAAGCTAATAGTGATCAAGAAGTGATCCTGAAGCTACTTACGCTCAAGCATAACAAGAGACCATGTTCACTTCCCGGACTCCACCAAGAAGAGACCATCACGGCTACACACACGCGGTTGATTCATTTTAATTAAGTTAAGTGTCAAGTTCTCTCCAACCGGATATTAATAAATTCCCATCTGCCCATAACCGCGGGCACGGCTTTCGAAAGTTCAAACCCTGTAGGGGTGTCCCAACTTAGCCCATCACAAGCTCTCACGCTCAACGAAGGATATTCCTTCTCCCAGGAAGACCCGATCAGTGTGGGAATCCCGGTTACAAGACATTTCGACAATGGTAAAACAATACCAACAAAGCCGCCCGATGTGCCGACAAATCCTGATAGGAGTCGCACGTATCTCGTTCTCAGGGCCCACCGGATGAGACATCCTACAAGTAAAACCAACCCTCAAGTTGCCCCGAGGTGGCCCCGCAGTCTACTCGGTTCGGACCAACACTCAGAGGAGCACTCGCCCGGGGGGTTTAAAATAACGATGACCCTTGAGTCTGTAGAACACAAGGGAAAGGTATATGGTGGTAGGTAGGAAAATTGTAAAACCAAGGTTGGGCCTTGCTGGAGGAATTTTATTCAAAGCGAACTGTCAAGGGGTTCCCATAACACCCAACCGCGTAAGGAACGCAAAATCAAGGAACATAACACCGGGATGACGGAAACTACGGCAGAAAGAGTGGAACAAAACACCAGGCATAAGGCCGAGCCTTCCACCCTTTACCAAGTATATAGACGCATTAAAGTAATCAAGATATAATAATGATATCCCAACAATATCCATGTTCCAACATGGAACAAACTTCATCTTCACCTGCAACTAGCAACGCTATAAGAGGGGCTGAGCAAAAGCGGTAACATGGCCAAACAATAGTTTGCTAGGAAAGGTGGGTTAGAGGCTTGACGTGGAAAATATGGGAGGCATGATATATCAAGTGGTAGGTAGCGCGGCACAGCAATAGAGCGAACAACTAGCAAGCAAAGATAGAAGTGATTTCGAGGGTATGGTCATCTTGCCTGCAAAGTTCTCAAAGTTGACGGAAGCTTGATCCTCGTTAGCGTACTCATCAGGTTCCTCGATCACGTACTCGTCTCCCAGCTCTACCCAATGCAATAACACAAGCAAAGGAACAACAGTCAACCACGATGCAATGCACAAGCAACATGATACAAAACATGGCATGATATGCAAGACATGATATGCAATGCATATGCATGCTTCAGAAGGAAGAGGATTAACAAGGCATCAACTTGGCAAACCAAGTGTGCCGCTAGAAAGATGAGATGATTTCGGTCCAAATCGATATAAAGATCACCAGAAACGGAGGCACGGTTTGCAAATGGCAAGCAAAACAAGAATGACACAATTGTGCGATTAACCGCACGATGCCATCTAGAATGCAAGAAAAACTAAGCTACTGCACACCAACATAGCAACAAAGCATATGGCAGTGATTTACAAGTGATGCTTGACAAAACATGAACACTATGCTACGGCTAAATCACACAAGAGCAGGTTCAAACAAGCATGGCAAAAGTGCAAAAGATATCAGCTTCACAGACTTAGTGAAAATACTAACATGCCAGAAATAACATCAGGAAGCAATGTTTAGAGCAAGCAAACAACATGCTACAAGAACATATCATAGCAAAAAAAGGCACGGCATATTTCTACTAAATTCATAGAACACAAGTCTCTTACTAGTCATGAGCCAAAAGGGCATAGAATATTTGATGGCACCCATGTAAACATAGCAAGTTCTGTTAGTAGCTTCAGACTTAGTAGAAAACTGAGCATGGCATAAACAGCATTATGAAGGCATCTTTGCGAGCTCAAATAACTTATAATAAAGCCTTTCATGACAAGATAAGCATACTAACAGCAAGAAGACATGTTCATGAAGCAAACCATGGAAAGATCAAGTTCATAGCATGCATTGATCACTATTAACAACCATGGAAAAATTGATTAACATGTAAACAATCTGCCAGGAACATTTTATAGCAAACGTAGAGCAAGATGAAGACATGCTAGGTCACTCCATAAATGCAAACAGGGGCACAGATGGATAGAGCATCCGCATATGTTCAAAACATCCTTACTGAAGCAACTCAAAACAAACATGGATCTCACTGTAGCATCAAGTTTACATGGAATACAAATAACAGCAGGAAAATGACTTAATAAAATCCTAGTCCCTGAGAACAGCAATATCACGAAGGCTACTTTGCATGCTTGTTCTAGTCACCACAAAGATCACAAAAATACATGGCAAACACCTCTCTAAATATGGCATGGCATAGTTCAAAACACATGTAGAGCTCATGCACATATGAAGCACATATCAAATGTGACAAAAATGACAAATCACCCTAAACTGATAAATACCAGCAGTGAACATTTTATAGCACTCTTGCATCAATGATTAGGGCATGAAGATGAACTCAAACAAGCATGTCACACTAGAGGGAAATGAAGAGCATCTCCCAATGAACATTTTGATATATCATGCGCATGGAACGGAGCTACGTTCATGGAGTTATGATGCAATGAATAGGGCATACAATGTTGCAGAAAAAAGGGACTTGGTGGAAAAAACGACCTCCGAAATTCCTAGATCTAGGGTTCTTCGAGGCACGCGAACCGAGGAGGATCCGAGCTCTCGCCCAAGTTACTCACTGGAGAGGAGGGTGGTGCTCGCCGGTGAAGGACGGGGCGGCGCAGGAGCTCTGGGGCGCCGGAGCATCGCCGGAGCACGCGGGCGGCGGGGTCGGCTCCAGATGGCGCGGCAGCAGACGAGGCGAGGCGGCGGAGGTGGTGACCGGAGCGGGGAGAGCGGGCGGCGCGGTCGGCTCCGGGCAGCGCGGCGGCAGACGAGGTGAGGCGATGGGCGGCGCGGCGGAGAGCGGGCGGCGCAGCGGAGAGCGGGCGGTGCGGGCGCTCGGGTGCGGGCGGCGGCGGCGATGGGCTCGGGGTCCCGAACCGGGCTTGGGCGGGCTGATGGCGGTGGGCGGCGCGGCTGCCCCGTGGCGCTCGCCAGTTGGTTGCGGGTGGCGGCGCGGACGCGTCCGGTCCGATCCGGACGTGTCCGGCGCGCGGGAGGAGCGGGTCTAGGTTTTTGGATCCGGAAATTTCGGGGGATGCACATATTTATAGGTAGGAGGAGGTAGGAGTGTCCAAATGAGGTGTAGTTTTCGCCCACACAATCGTGATCCGACGACGGAGGACATGGGAGTGGTTTGGATGGGCTATTGGTCCGTTTTGGAGGGGTGTTGGGCTACAACACACACGAGGCCTTTGCGGTTCCCTGGTTAACCGTTTGAGCATCAAACAGACTCCAAATGGCACGAATTTTGACAGGCGGTCTACGGGTGGTGTACCAAGGCCACTTGGCAAATCTCAGTCCATGTCAAGAACGTTTAACACCCGCTCACGAAAAGAGACGAAAGGAGTGCGTCGGTGCACGTAGGAGTGTCGGATTGCAAAACGGACAACGGGGAAAAAGCTCGGATGCATGAGACGAACACGTATGCAAATGAGAAGCACAGTATGGCATGATATGAAATGCATGACATGAAAAAATTGCAAAACAAAGAAAAAACCCAACCACGAAGGGAAAACTCAAAACTTAAAGCCGAAAAAGGCAAGAGTTGGAGTTACAAATATGGCAAGTTACATTAGGGGTGTTACATTGGCCAAGGCGCGGTGGCGGCGCTATGACTTGGCGGCGACAAGTGACGGGCAAGGGTTCGGCCGGCGCAGAATTCCACAAGGGTGGCAGCGCTAGGGGTAGAAGAAGGCTAGGATTTAGGGTTTTAGACCTGACTTGGAACGGGGTGGTCCTTATATAGGAGGGGCTAGGATTTGGGTTCGGAGGGGGAGGTTTTTCTATTTTCGGACCGTCTGATCATTACCGGACGGCTCCAGACAGAGGGGGAACTAGGTGGGCTATGTAGGAGGGTGTGGGCTGAGAGGGGGAAAGAGAGGGCAGTCCGACAACAGTTTCCGGAGACCGAAAGTGTCTGATGATTTGACCGACTATAATGTCGCTATAGTTATCCTTTGGGGCATCAAGAGAACTCCGAATGCGATGAAATTTGACAGGCGGCCTACTGACAACATAACAACACCGCACGCCAACTTTCATCCCATCTTGAGAGCATACTCCGGCCACTTATAGAATACTATTTGGGACGTGCCGCGGGCGTGTGCGAGTGTGCCTGGGCTCGGAACGGGCAACGGAGAGAACTGGGGGAACCCGGACGGATGCAAGTTTTGAAAAAATGATGACACACTGCACATGAGGACATGGCAAAGATGCGACACACAAGCAAATGACATGGCAACGACAGCGAATAACTGGAAGACACCTGGTGCATCACACTCGGGGCGTTACAACACTCCACCACTACAAGAGGATCTCGTCTCGAGATCTAAGGATGGCACCGGAGAGAAGCGGAAGAGCAAGAGGTAAAACAAAGTTGCTTCTTTGACAAAAGAGTGAAACCCACGAACGTTGAGAGGTTAAACAAATTGAAAGAAGGAAACCAACAAAGATGCAAGAAGTTGAAAACACTCCGTTATAAAAGAGGAACAATGAACAATCCGAGAACCTTGTAGGTTGAAGGACATGAAACAAGAGCTTAACGGACCAAAGAATATGAAAGCAGACCGGTAGAAACAAGGAACACCATGTGAACCTTGGAGTTTGCAAAGCTACGAATGACGAGAACAATGGACAAGAAGTACATGCAAGCACTCTGCTTGAAACGAGATGTACAAGGAATGATAAAGATCAATTACGACAACACTCCGGTTGGAAATGGAAGGCATAGGATATGAACTTGGCAAAATGAAAGCACTTGGATGAGACTCCGGCTAGAAGAGGAATGATAGACACAACACTCTGGTTAAAACAAGATAGAGAAGGAATAAGAATGGTATAATTTGGACAACAATCCGACTGTAAATGGAAGGAATTAGAATCATGAACTTTACAAGATGAGAGGAAACTTGATGAAATCAACAACACACCGGCTTCGAAACTATTGAAAGACTGGCACAAGGGGTAAGAGAGATTTCAGACAACACTCTAGTTGATAAGGGAGGCAAAACTTGATAAGATGAGAGAACTTGAATGGAGGACGCGACACTCCGGTTGAATGGATAAGCAAAGGAAAAAACATGATCTTTGACAAAAATGGGATGATGGGTCGAAGAGTGCAACATCACGATGCCTCCGGAACGAAAGAATAGAAGCTAGTTAGGAAGAAAGAAATTAGAAGAAAATGATAACATCTACCACTAATGAATTTGAAAGCATCCTTAGAAAGAAGGATTGAATGGAGTTGTTGAAAATTAAACAACAAAATAATAAGGTTGTTGTGGGCTTATGGAAAACATCTCAAAATTATGAGGTGAAATTCTACCACTAATGGAAACAATAGATTGGATTGATGTCAACAAGGAGATGAGAAACTTATTTCACCAAGAGGATAAATGAAGAACTTGGGCCATTTATAAGCACCATATATAGCAGCAACCCAAGATAACTCCAACAAAGAGATTGATGGATTTAAAATACCTCATTCTTGACAACATGTGAATCATGAAACACGAAGGGAAAATTGTCAAGAATGACATAACACCACCTCAAAAGATAAGAGAGAAACAATTGCACCTCGGAATGCAAGATGAAGAATGCTTGAACTCCTCAAAACAAGACATGTGTTGACATCATGTTTATTTTAGAGTATAGCTTGGCGGATCTTAGCTTCGAGAGAAATCTTGTAGAACGATTGAAGAATGAAAGGAATCCTTGACGAACCACCATGTTGAGTCTTCATGAGAACTCCGGTAATAAAAGGATGATCAAACGAAAGTAAGTTGAAAAGAACAAGATGAAGCCTTGCAATGATTTAGATGGAGCTTCGGGGCGAGATAATGTGGAACTCTGGAAAAGAAAAGATGAAGTATCTCGAACCGAGAAATGTGACATGATGAAGAACTCTGAAAAGAAGAAACTAGATTACTTGGATGAAACAATAATAAGAATTATGTTATGCGCATCCTTCATCAATTTAAATTGATGACAAGCAACGGATTTGACATACTACTTATTCTCGTAGAGAGGATTAAGAGAGATATAGCGCAAACGTGGGAAGGTCTTCGATAAGCCACCGGTAGGATTGAAACAACGAACAAATTAAATATGAGAACATAGGAAGAGGAGTCTCGAATGAACCACCGTAAGAACTGAAAGTGAACGAAGAAAAGATAAAGAAACACCGGGAAGAATTAGAAACGAATGAAACTACTTGAGGGAATTTGATACAAGAGAACAAAGAGATCACGAGATGATTAGAGAATACATGAATGATGCACCGGTAAGATTTGGAGAACAAGAGCTGAAAGCTGAGAATGAGTAATGTTTAAAAAGATGGCCTTTAGAGGAAAGAAATGGAATCAACTCATGAAATGCTCCGGATGGGTGAAAATAATTCTCACAATCGAAAAAAATTATGAGAGGATGGCATCAAGCTAGAATCATGAATCTTTGAGACAACGAATAAGATTTGGAGGAAAAAATCTTCTTCGGTCTTCGAATGTTGAGAAAAATGATGAGAACCACCATGAAAATTGATGAGCCACTAAAGAATCAGTGAAGAATAGAAATGATGAACCAACGATGACAAGAATTTCAAATATCTAGGAGAAAGACATTTGACTGATGATAACTCATTCTTACGTCAAACTTTGAATTGAATTTGGGAATAACTCCGGGAAAATTAAAAGAGACATGTAAGATCCTGGGAAAAGACCTGTGGGTTAGGGCCCACACAAAAGATACACCGTTGAATGATTACTTGAAAGGGAGATTGCGCCGGTTGAATTAAGTTGCTTGAATGAGATAACAACCTCGAAATAACTTGAACGGATCGAGAATGGAAACGTGAATCTTCTGAGATATCTTCGGCACTTCAGATATGAATAGTGAGAGATGAACGATTAAGAGGTGCACCGGCATGAGAAAACATTGGAAACGAGAAAAGGATATGATCGACAAAGCTTGAATTGGATCCACCGGAGAAGAAAAAGAACGAGGAATAATGAACTAGAAGCTTCCTTAGCATCTTCATGAGAATCACCAGGTAAGAAAATTGAAGGAAAAGAATGAAGAAACTTCACATACATAATATGGATACTTGATTAAGAAACCTTACTCCTTGAAGAAAAAGGGGTGGGAGGGCGGGAAAAACAAAGACAACTTGGGATGGATGACCCAAACACCATTGAGAAAACTGAGAGTTTAACTTGCAAATGGGAAAAATGATAGGATCATCTTGAAGATAAGTGTGCTGGTTGAAAATAATTAACATGACAACCTCGATGATTGAAAGGATTATCACTCCCATAGATATATGAGAACACCGCTTAGGAAAGGTATGGCATCAACACTTGACTTCAAAGCAACTCGAATACCATAGCTCAAAACAAAACAAGGGATTGGCTTGGGAAATAAGCCGGAAACAAACATATGATAGAGATTTCGTCCGAAATTTTCATGGTGGGGCCCACACGGGCTCGATCGTACAACACCATCATGTACAAGGCAGTGCACATGACATACAAAGAGTCCCCGGGTCAGCATAGACAAGGACTCTTTAAGACACAACGAGACCACTGTAAAACCAACCGTGGATAGGCGGACCACTAGACGTCAAACCCCAATCTCATATCATGCATCTGTCAAAAAGACATCCTAGGTAACTACTAGAGTTCCCACCTATTAACTCCTAAAACTTTCTGATTATGTAATATGGTGTTGGGGATACAGGGAGGCACCATATATATCACACAACTAACAAGCCCTACGCTCCAACTGCATCCATTCGTCAACACATAACCAAGAAACCTTCGGAAATCGTGTACCTCAACCTTCGAAAAGCATCTGTTATACGAGTTATGGCAATACTGTCGAACTCCCGCCTAGTACTGGGTGGCGTCAAGGTTAACACACCAACAACTGCATAAAAGAGATTTTTGATGTCGGCGAACTCACATATTCCAGAACTGCAACGATAAAATTGGGACGACAACACCTCGGAGCTCAACTCCCCAGGACACTGCCACAACCCCTAGATGTCAGGAGGCACGAAGAACAATGTTCTCATCACAAGAATATCGGAACGATTCCAAGATAGCCACGTGATCCTAAAATTGTTTTTAGTGAAATTTGAGGAGAGGAAAGTCAAAACTTCTACAGGAGGCCTCACCAGAGCAATGAAGGGACTGAGGAGTAAAAAGAATCCTACTCTCCAATAAATATAATCCTAAGACTCAAAACATTTTGTTCTAGACTCAACAACGTTAGCGATTTGATCAAGCAGGGGGCTCCTAAGTCGGGGATGGCTCTGATTACCAACTTGTAACGCCCATGATGAGACTATATCTCCCACGTGTTGAGGCACGACTGAGAGGCATAACCGCATGGTGGTTTTGTAGCAAGAGGGGTAATCTTCACACAATCCCATGTATTGAATAAGAAAGGGATAAAGAGTTGGCTTACAATCGCCACTTAACACAAATACATAACGTATCAAATATGCCTCCGGCAAAAAGAAGGTAGGTAGAATGAAAGGAAAACAAACCACGGAATTGGAGAATCAGTTGTTCCTTTGCAGTGAGTGGAGTCAAGCTCGTTCTCAGTCGTATCCACTATATGAGGTTTGCTACACGAAGAACGGGAACAGGCAGGCTATTGCTTGGTTGGGTTACCAACTCGGGTGGGTTCTCACACCAAAGTTCCTTTATTTCGGGCAAGCCCAATTACGAACAAACAGACATCATCCATAGTACAATCAGGGTCCGACTATGGAAGCAAAATAAAAGAAAACAACCCCAAATGCTAGATCCCTGATCATCCCATCTAGGCACCACTACTGATCATCTGGACAAGACACATAACAACGACCAAGATCTTCATCAAGCTCCCACTTGAGATCGGTTGCATCACCTACATTGGTATAATTGGCACCTGCAACTGTTTTGGAAGTATCCATGAGTCTGAGGACTCAGCAATCTCAAAACCCTCACGATCAAGACTATTTAAGCTTATGGGTAGGATGGTGGCAATGTGGTGGAGCTGCAGCAAGCACTAAGCAAATATGGTGGCTAACATACGCAAATAAGAGTAAGATGAGAAGCTACGCAACGGTCGAAATGCTAGAAGTGATCAAGTAGTGATCCTGAAACTACTTACATTCAAACATAACCCCAAACCGTTTTCACTTCCCGGACTCCGCCGAAAAGAGACCATCACGGCTACACACACGGTTGATTCATTTTAATTAAGTCAAGTGCCAAGTTTTCTACAACCGGATATTAACAAATTCCCATCTGCCACTGTAAGTGCATCTAGTGCCACCCCTAGTTGGTTTTAAAGTATTGACGACAAACCTAGTTGAGGGACTAATGTGTTTGTGAGAATTGCAGGATAACACAGGTAGAAGTCCCTCATTGATTCGGTTTTCCTACCAGAGATGACCCCTAAAAATGTATGAAGACATTGATGTCAAAGGTGGTTTATGAAGATATTTTCATTGAAGACTATGACAAGAGAAGACATCACATGAAGCCTATGAAGCTCGAAGACTTAGATCTTTCGTAGTTCTTTTTCTTCTCTATTGAGTCATAGGAACCACCGTACTGTTAAGTGGGGTCCAGGAGAACCAGTCAGAATGACTGAAGTGATGCTTAACCAAAACCTATGTCTCCGAGTGAAGACTATGAGAGCGAATCTTGTCCAGAGTCGGACAAGTCAGCTTTGCTTGTAGCCCAAGTAAAGTTGCCGTGTGAGTTTGAAATCTGACCATTGGAACATGTGTCAGTTCCTTAGTGACCCAGGGTCATTTTGGACAAATCAGGTCGGGTTGCCTAGTGGCTATAAATAGACCACCCCCTACAACCATAAACGGTTGGCTGCTCAGAGTTGGAGTACGGCTTTTGTCGTTTGAGAGCAACCCACCTCGAAGCCCTTGAGAGAGAATTCCTTGCAAGGATAAAGCCCTAACCACCCAGAGCCAAAGAGTGTTAGGCATCACTTAAGTCTTCTTGTCTGTGTGATCTAAAGACTTATTACACTTGAGGACTGTGAATCCTCTAGCCGGTTAGGCGTCGCGTTCTGAGGATCCAAGAGACATTGTGGATTGCCGGTGAACAAAGTCTGTGAAGGTTTGGGAGTCTAACTTGAAGACTTACCAGAGTGATTGGGCGAGGTCTGTGAGACCTTAGCTCAAGGGGAATACGATGAGGACTGGGTGTCCTGAGCTAAGTATTCAGGACTGTGTGTCCTCAGGTTTAAATACCTAGCCGCCCTAACCAGACGTACAGTTGTCACAGCAACTGGAACTGGTCCAACAAATCATTGTCTTCAACGAGTCACTTGTTTCATCATTCCCTTCCCATTACTTACTGTTGGTCCTTGTGAAGTCATTGTATGATTGCACTATCTTTTGTCTTCACTGAGTGACTGCGTGTTCTGTTTGGCTTCATAATATCTTCCTACCGGATCCTTACTACATTGCTGCTATTAGTCATTGTGCTTTCACTCCATTGAATACTTGACTATGGTTTGCTTAGTGTAGTCTACCTTCCGCTGCATGGTAATAGGTTTATTTCTATCGTTTGTCTTCATAACTTCCACGTTTTGAAGACTTTCATAAAAATCGCCTATTCACCCCCCCTCTAGTTAATATAACGCACTTTCAATTGGTATCAGAGCAAGGTACTCCCTTATTCTATGTGATTCGGTTTAACTACCTGGAGTTTTAGCTATCTCGACTGCAGGGATAATTAAAGTCTCCGCTGCGTGCCCCGTCTTCGATGGAACTGAATATCCCTACTAGAAGAATAAGATGCACATGCATCTTGAAGCCATTGATGTCGACCTATGGTATGTCGTCAAGAACGGCATTCCCAAGGATGGAGAAGGTGTCACTGCTGCTGACGTCAAGAAGTTCATTCAACTAGACTCTACTGCCAAGAATATCATATGTGGTCATCTGACCAAAGGACAGTATGGCCGCGTGAGTGCTTTGGAAACATCTAAGCTAGTCTGGGACTGGCTCTCCAAAGTCAACGAAGGCGTCTAAACCCAGAGAGATCAGAGAATCAGTGTCCTACGAAACCTCTTCAACCGCTTCAAGAGAAATGACAATGAGAATGTCCAGCTCATGTTTGATCGACTCACTGACATCACAAATGAGCTTCAATCCCTTGGCGCTACTGAGATCACCAAGCATGAAGTCGTCAAGACACTACTGAGATCACTTGACAGTTCGTTTGACACCCTAGCCCTGATGATTCAAGAACGTCCTGATTTCAAGACACTCGATCCGTCTGACATACTTGAGAGGCTCAACACACATGAGTTTCAGCTTTCCAAGAAAAGAGATATCTACGGTCCAAACTATGGGCGAACTTGTGCCTTGAAGGCAAAAGCTCTCTCCTCATCTGAAGAAGAATCTGACAGCAGTTCTGATGATCCTGAAGACATTGGAAGGGAACCTGCTATGCTTGTGAAGAAGTTCCAAAAATTCACCAAGAAGAAAGGCTTCATAAAGTCTTCCCGATCAAGCTCAAGGAATGATGAAGCTTCTGCTCATGACTACAAGAAGAAAACATGTCACAAGTGCAAGAAACCTGGCCACTTCATCTCTGAGTGTCCGCAGTGGGACAATGAGAACAAAAAGAAGAAGAAGAGCAAGGAATATGACTCCGACGACAAGAAGAATAAGAAATACTCAAAGTCTTCTTCCAAGTCTTCCTCAAAGTCTTCATCACACAAGAAGAGCTCATCTGGCAAGGCACATGCGTTTGTTGGCAAGGAAATGGATTCAGAGGAGGAGTCCGCTTCTGAGGAGGCGGAGGTGGAGTCTGAGGAGGAGTCCGATTCTGGCGTCGCAAGTCTGGCTATAGCATACGTTGCCAAGTCCATCTTCAACACTGAAGACAATGAATTCATCACCGACACCGATGCAAATGACAAGGACTACTCCGCTCCTACCTACTACTTCATGGGACGTGGTGCCAAGGTAAACACACGCACTACTCACTATCAAACATCTAGTGACGATGACTCTGATTGTGGTTCAAAACCCAGATACAAAACACTTGCTAAAATTGCAACTGAACAACAGAAAGCCATGGAACATATTCAAAAACTGTTAGACAAAAGCAATGATCTGTTAGGCGCTGAAATGACTCGATCTGAGTCCTTAATTGAAGACATAAAAAATCTTCACGTTAAGTATGAGGAACTTGAAAGTCGTCATGAAACGCTCTCAACAACTGATGAAAATCTTTCCTATGATTATCTTCAAAGGAAGCAAGATCTTGAGAAATTGAGAGCGGCTCATGAAGATCTTCAAAAGGAAAATAAGTCACTTCGCGCCAAACAGATCAGTTCCACTCAGGAAGGATTTGAACCACCATGTCTTAAATGCATTGAGTGTGATAATACTACTTCTGTTGCTAAATGTTCTACTGCTGATACTGTTGCAATATCCTCAACTGTTGATGTGGAAACTAACCCCTCTGCTGAGGATACCACTGCTATTGCTGATGAGAATGCTAGGTTGAAGACATTGCTTGAATCAGGGATGTACAAAAGTCTTAAAGGGCATCAGACACTATGTGATGTCCTCAAAAAGCAGATCTTGAACCGAAACCTGAGGAAAAAGGGTGTTGGGTTCGTAAGGAAAATGAATGTTGATGGCTCTTACTGGAAACCTGAGCAGTACCCCAAAACCACATGGGTTGCTGCAAAGGTACCTTCAGCAGATCCATCCACTCTACCTGGCTTCACTTGTGCAAACCCCATTGTCATTGATGAATCCTTTGATGCAAACTATAAACTTTTTAAGAATCAGAATGGTGAAGTGTTTGCCAGGTACATTGGTACTAACTTCAGGAATGGACCGCCTATGAAGAAGATCTGGGTTCCGAAAAAGTGTTTGGAGAATCTTCCTGTGAATGTCATCATGACACCACACGTGAAGAAGACAAACCCCAGACCATAGGCTTCATACGGTCGAAAGGCTTCATACAGACAGAGGACTCACCTGAGTCACACTAACGCGAATGTTTTGCAGGGAAACCATACTCAGGCCTATGGATATGAGCACAGTTCATCAAACCGCCATGTTCATAAGACCAAGAACTATTCTACTTATTCTTACGAGTATTATTGTCCGCCTGCAAGACTGTTTGCTAGGGCTCCAAAGCCAAAGTTCTCAGATGCTGCACTTAGACTTATTGCTTCTAAGCCACCCTTGAAGATGTGGGTGGCTAAGAAAGCTTAACTCTCTTTTGCAGGGAAAGGTCTCCAGCAGAAAACCAAAATCGTCTGACGCTATTGCTGGGGACCTTAAACATCTTGTAGGGTGCAAGATCAAATTCCCGAATGGTCTTACTATGTACTTCGTTCCTGAATCACTTGCTACTCTCCCTATTAATCCTAATCTGGATCTAAGCTTTCATAACCCACTGGTTCATCAAATGTTTTTGCTTCACAATTCTCTTCGTGAAGCCTATCCCCCTAACTGCACTGTAGGGTATGACACCAGCGTCTTCAGAATGGATTATTCATAGTGGATGTACCAATCACATGACTGGCAAAAGAAGCCTTCTTATGGACTCAACCCTACGTCCATCCGACAAGAGTCACATCACATTTGCTGACACTGGTAAAAGTAAGGTACTGGGTCTAGGTAGAGTTGCAATCTCAATGGATCAACACATGGATAAAGTCATGCTTGTTGAATCCCTTGGCTTCAACTTAATGTCTGTCTCAATGCTTTGCGATTTGAACATGATCATAATGTTTGGAAAATATCGCTGCCTTGTTCTAATGGAATCTGACAAGTCTCTAGTGTTTGAAGGGTATCGGAAAGATGATTTGTACGTGCTAGATTTCTCAGCAGGACCACAGCTTGCCGTATGTCTTCTAGCAAAAGCTTCAGAATGCTGGCTCTAGCATCGGAGGCTAGGGCATGCTGGCATGAGGAACCTCCACACCCTTGCAAAGAAGAAGCATGTCATAGGCATCGAGGGCGTCAAGTTCAAGAAAGATCACTTATGCGGTGCCTATGAAGCAGGAAAGATGACGAGGGCCAAACATCCCTTGAAGACAATCATGACAACCACTCGACCCTTCAAACTGCTCCACATGGATCTTTTCGGTCCCACTCATTACTCAACTCTTACTACTACTGCTTGTCTCTATGGCTTTGTCATTGTTGATGATTACTCTATATATACTTGGGTGCACATAATCCTCTACAAGACTGAAGTGCAGGATGTCTTCAGACGCTTCGCCAATCGAGCAATGAACAACTATGGCGCCAAGATAAAGCACATCAGAAGTGATAATGGCACTGAATTCAAGAACACTGGCCTTATACATATCTTGATACTTTGGGCATCACACATGAATTCTCAGCTCCGTACACGCCACAGCAGAATGGCGTCATCGAACGCAAGAACATAACACTCATTGAGATGGCCAGAACAATGCTAGATGAATACAGGACTCCAAGAAAATTCTGGCCTGAAGCCATTGATACTGCATGCCATACAATCAATCGTGTTTATCTTCACAAGCTTCTAAACAAGAAATCTTATGAGCTCCTTACTGGCAAGAAGCCAAATGTCAGTTACTTCAGAGTATTTGGCGCCAGGTGCTGGATCAAGGATCCACATCACACATCAAAATTTGCACCAAAAGCACATGAGGGTTTTATGCTTGGATATGGAAAGGATTCGCACTCCTACAGAGTCTTCAATCTCTTTCATTATAAAGTCATTGAAACAGTGGATGTGCGGTTTGATGAGACTAACGGTTCAAAAAGAGAGCACCTCCCAAATGTGCTAGATGAAGTTCCATCCAGCGAATCAATCAAGCTTATGGGAACTGGAGAAATCCCACTAACAATGACAATGATCAACCTGAAGTACCCTCTGAAGTACCCTCTAAAGCTCAACCTGACTCATGTTAATGATCAACCTGAAGTACCCTCTTAGGTGCGGTTTTCAGCCACGCGATCGTGATCGAACGCTGTAGATGATGGAGCAGGTTTAGGTGGGGTTTGGGCCAAATTGGATGGGTGTTGGGCTGCAACACACACGAGGCATTTTCGGTCCCTCGGTTAACCGTTGGAGTATCAAACGAAGTCCAAATGATACGTAACTTGACAGACGGTCTACCGGTAGTAAACCAAGGCCGCTTGGCAAGTCTCGGTCCAATCCGGAAATGTTTAATCCCCACACACAAAAGAAAGCTAGAAATGACCACCAGAGGAGAACGAAGCGCCGGAATGCAAAACGGACAACGGGGAAAATGCTCGGTTGCATGAGACGAACACGTATGCAAATGCAATGCATATGATGACATGATATGAGATGCATGACAACGATAACAACACATGGAGACAAAAACCCGAACCCGAGAAAATAAAATAACTTAACGCCGGAAACGGCAAGAGTTGGAGTACAAATTAGGAAAGTCATATCCGGGGTGTTACAATTGCCCAGGTTTCCAGGTCCTGCATCAGCACCTGGATCCTTCAATGTCAATGGCTTCAGAGCAGAAAACACATTCTTCAATAGCTCCAGGAACCCCTACTCAAGGGAAAGAATAGCATATGATCGGTTCTGGAGCTATCCGCAGAAAAGCTATTACTCCTGCATTCTATACAATCAAGGTCGCATCTTCCCACACAAGCGTCTTGACATTGAAGCAATAGCTGGTATGCCCTGTCTGGAAGAACCTCTGGATTGCTTCAAAGAGGTTGGATTGCTGTCGTTCGTCACCGATCAAGAGCATTGGAATGAAGATTTGCTGCTCCAATTCTATGCCACACTTCACATCCGCGGGTACAACAAAGATCCGAAGACTTGGGTCCTGGAGTGGATCACAGGAAACGTTCATCACGAAGCCAAAGCCTTTGACATCATTGAGCTCACTGGTCTGCCCACTCCTGGCGATCTCTATGAATCTGGCTGTCAACTTCACAGTGAAGCTGTGGAGAGCATCTTTTAGAAGCCTGAACCTAACATGAGTCAGATGCTCAGTATGATGAAGCCATTGCCCCAAGATGCTGCATATCGCAAAGAGTTCTTTGTTGAAGACCTAGAGTATCTGCCAAGGACTATTTATCACATCATATTGCAAACTCTCTGGCCCATCAAAGGACACTCTCCACATGCCAAGCTGGAAGGTGCAATGAAGACTTTGGTCTTCTATATTCTTCATGGCAAATGCTTCAATGCCCAGGACTTCTTCATTCGCCAACTTGCTGCATCAGGCTCTGGTCTTTTTGGCTTGAAGTTCTACGCCCCATGGGTAATGCGGCTGATCAAACTTCACTTTGCTATCTCATATCAGCCATCTGCTAACAATCATCCAATCTTTCTGCCTGATGTGGATATGTCTATTGAAGCCATCTATCCTGAGCCTGCCAAGGAACCTCTAAGTCTTCAGAATGCGGAGCATCAAAGTTTTTCTCAGAACATTGAAGGAGTTGAAGCAGTCACTCGTGTGTATCCTTTGGATGGAACTACACGTGCACCACATCCTGCCCTTACTGAAGCCACCGACAGCACAACTGCCCAACGACCCAAGAAGCGCACTCGTGTTCTTAATGACCGAGAGCTTCTGGTGGCTCTTCATCAGAAACAGGATAGGCATCATGACTGGCTGAAGCGTCAAATGCAAAGCCTCTTGGTGGATGTCAACCGCATTCGCAATCTTGCCACCAAGAATGCTTTTGTTGCCCATGAAACCTCTCGACGCACATGGAAGGGGCTGATGCTGATGTGCTCTGAAGATGATCTTCAAGAGGATGGCTTCTCTGAATGCTTCAAGTTTGACTCCACACCTCCTCGAAGGGCAGTGCTGCGACGCACTCCATCTCTTGAAGACTCTGAGTTCTCTTCCTCTGCTGCAACTGTGAATGCCAGAGTGATCGAGGATGAAGACGATGCCACTTCACCGCCACCTCCTTCAGCACGCTTGGGACACTGCTCCAAGTTCTTCTGCACCGCCGAACACCACTGATGACCCTGCTGCTTCACCTACTCTTCATGGGAACAAGTAGATGCTCTATGTCTTCAAACCTTTTTGGTCCTTACTGACAAAAGGGGGAGAAGCATATGAGTTTGATAGTCTTCAAGCGGGTCCATATGGGCGGGTGCTTTATATTTTGCTTCGTGTTTACAACTCTCGCTTTGATACATTTGGTTCTTTGAGTTGTAACAATTAACCTCAATGGTCGTTTGCTGCTTATATGCCACTTTGTGATGCGATGATAAATTCCGCATGTGCGACGATAAATTCCGCACTTAGATCATTTTGCAGACGCCCATTTTTCATTATGCATGTCATTATCTTCACATATCTTCACGTGCATAATGAATTGTCATCATAAGTTGAAGAGGATCTCCACAAGTACAACCTGCCATGTGCATTTGCATTCCAAAAGCAAATTTCTTATATGATACATCTTCAGGGGGAGCCCTTGCAACTTATGAAATAATTCCTTATCCTTTACAATTTCACATACTATATTCCCCGTTGAAAACTTCAACTTGTTTGTCATCAATCACCAAAAAGGGGGAGATTGTAAGTGCATCTAGTGCCACCCCTAGTTGGTTTTGGAGTATTGATGACAATCCTAGTTGAGGGACTAATGTGTTTGTGAGAATTGCAGGATAACACAGGTAGAAGTCCCTCATTGATTCGGTTTTCCTACCAGAGATGACCCCTAAAAATGTATGAAGACATTGATGTCAAAGGTGGTTTATGAAGATATTCTCCTTGAAGACTATGACAAGAGAAGACAACACATGAAGCCTATGAAGCTCGAAGACTTAGATCTTTTGTAGTTCTTTTTCTTCTCTGTTGAGTCATAGGAACCACCGTTTTGTTAAGTGGGGTCCAAGAGAACTAGTCAGAATGACTGAAGTGATGCTTAACCAAAACCTATGTCTTCGAGTGAAGACTATGAGAGCGAATCTTGTCCAGAGTCGGACAAGTCAGCTTTGCTTGTAGCCCAAGTAAAGTTGCCGTGTGAGTTTGAAATCTAACCGTTGGAACATGTGTCAGTTCCTTAGTGACCCAGTGTCATTTCGGACAAATCAGGTCGGATTGCCTAGTGGCTATAAATAGCCCACCCCCTACAACCATAAACGGTTGGCTGCTCAGAGTTAGAGTATGGCTTTTGTCGTTTGAGAGCAACCCACCTCGAAGCCTTTGAGAGAGAATTCCTTGCGAGGATAGAGCCCTAACCACCCAGAGCCAAAGAGTGTTTGGCATCACTTAAGTCTTCTTGTCTGTGTGATCTGAAGACTTATTACACTTGAGGACTGTGAATCCTCCAGCCGGTTAGGCGTCACGTTCTGAGCATCCAAGAGACATTTTGGATTGCCGGTGAACGAAGTCTGTGAAGGTTTGGGAGTCTACCTTGAAGACTTACCAGAGTGATTGGGCGAGGTCTGTGTGATCTTAGCTCAAGGGGAATACGGTGAGGACTGGGTGTCCTGAGCTGCGTGTTCAGGACTGGGTGTCCGGGACTGTGTGTCCTCAGGTTTAAATACCTAGCCGCCCTAACCAGACGTACAGTTGTCACAACAACTGGAACTGGTCCAACAAATCATTGTCTTCAACGAGTCACTGGTTTCATCCTTCCCTTCCCATTACTTACTGTTGGTCCTTGTGAAGTCATTGTATGATTGCACTATCTTTTGTCTTCACTGAGTGACTGTGTGTTTTGTTTGGCTTCATAATATCTTCCTACCTGATCCTTACTACATTGCTGCTATTAGTCATTGTGCTTTCACTCCATTAAATACTTGACTATGGTTTGCTTAGTGTAGTCTACCTTCCGCTGCATGGTAATAGGTTTATTTCTATCGTTTGTCTTCATAACTTCCACGTTTTGAAGACTTCCATAAAAATCGCCTATTCACCCCCCCTCTAGTCGATATAACGCACTTTCAGCCACATAACCATGGGCACGGCTCTCGAAAGTTTATACCCTGCAGGGGTGTCCCAACATAGCCCATCACAAGCTCTCATTATCAACGAAGGATATTCCTTCTCCTGGAAAGGCCCGATCAGTCTTGGAATCCCGGTTACAAGACATTTCGACAATGGTAAAACAAGACCAGAAAGACCTGGCCCCCGAATGTGCCGACAAATCCAGGTAGGAGCTGCACATATCTCGTTCTCAGGGCACACCGGATGGGCCAGATGTCGGGTTGGCATAGACCCTGGTTGCCCAGGGGGCGCCGGACATCACCCAAGTTGGACCAACACCCAGAGGAGCACTGGCCCAGGGGGTTTAAAATAAAGATGACCCTCGGGTCTGCGAAACCCAAAGGAAAAGTCTTAGGTTGTTAGGAAAATGTAAAACCAAGGTTGGGCCTTGCTGGAGGAGTTTTATTCAAAGCGAAATGTCAAGGGGCTCCCATTGTGGCACCCCGATCCGCTTGGAGCAGGGGGCCTTCGCACGTCAGCCCAGGATAACACCGGATGCACGACATGTCCATAATACAGCACTCCAGGTACAAGAATATTCATCAAATACATTTATAGAAGATTACATTGTTGATGAATAGAATTATCTGGCATAGCCCAAAGGCTATTTAAATGGCAGCGGACATCTCTTTAACTGGCGGCGGAAGTCTTCATATGGCAGCCTAACAACTCTGGCTAGGCTCCACAACTCAAAGGACTAGCAAGGTTACGACCTAGCATGACGGGTCAAGCGAACACTTCGGGTATGACCTACAAAACTGGCATGACACGCCAGGTCAGTACATCGAATGTACTTGCAAGAGAACCAAATACATAGCATCCAAACAAGAAGGAGACAAGGCAAGAACCAAGTGCATGCAACAAGCTATCTCATATCAGTTACTAAACATGGCATGTAAAAGATAATTAAACCTGAACAACATCATAGCATCTACTGACATTGCATTCACATGGCATATAAAAACATGCTGCTAACATGGCAATAACAAAACATAGCATATTATCTCAATTATGACATAATCAATCCAAGCATGGCATGACATCATGAAACTACACTGAAAATAAACTACTTATCATATTTAATGTAGACATAGCATGTTAACTATATGGAGCCATCTACTATTTTGTGATGGTTCTTTTAAATGCAGATAACAACATATTACTCACGCAATGCAATCAAACTTCTGCACTGAGTCCCTCGGACTCTCTTACCAATGGGTTGCCTTGTAACCAAACGGTGATCTTTCCGGTGATCACAACCACGACCCACACTAGGTCTCCAACAGTGATCTTTCCGGCAATCACACCCACCGAGACCTTGTCTCGTGTTCATATCAAAACATCGACTATCTCATAGTCCAACTCACAACCTTCTCATTATCACATTAATTTACTTAATTATTTCAGGTTTATCCTCCATTTTGACCAAGACCTGATAGTGTGACCTACTATGAATTTTGTTGCTATCGATAGACTTCATAAACACTCTGCAGAGGTAGCGCACTATACCCACACCACGAAACCCAAGGCCTTGTCATCCCATTCGGGTGGACCAACGACATTCTGACGAAACCGACCAACTTCCATGACACTCTCCTGGCCACTCCAACTCACTCCCCACTGGGGTAGTCTTGGGTGCCCCGTGTCTAACAAAGACACAACGACCACCGTCGTGGCCAAAACATAATCTGTCCCACACGGGGACAAGGTACCATAAATCTCAACAACGGGCCCACAAGGCTTATGTCCGCGTACCTGATCAGTGTAGCGCGCACCCATAACCTTCCCTCTTTGGAGGCGCCGGCAAGAGGCACGATAATAGATCGCATTATGGCCTTCCCATAAAGGCAAAATGTGGCTGCACTGAAAAAAGATCGATTTGGAGGCACTATGACTCGATCCCATCGATGAAGGAGGAGGTTTGTTATTATTAAGTCAATTTATTAGCATCGCCATCATCATGTACATGGATGCAAAAATGTACATGCATCATACAAATGCTTTAATAAAATACCAAACTTCTCAAGTGAACAACTATAGCATAAAGAACATGACAATACCATGTACTAGCATATCAACGGTACATTTACAATCATCATAGCAATCATAATGGCCACTAAGAATCCAAAGGCACATGTCATCCACAAAATCATCCATATATAAGTCCTAAAATTCCAAGCAATATTGATAATAACATTTTAATTAGCATGGCAAAAGATATTATGAAAATATAAGCATGCATGATAATCATAACAAAATAACTGCAGATGAAAACGGTAAGGACAGACTGTAACTACACACACACGAGGTGCAACAAAAGTCAACATGCAAGTTTGGGGCTCATGATAATAGGTTGGCTTGCCTGGGGTCTACAAATACTCCAGGAACAAGTGCAGAACGATCGCGGAAAGATTTGCCAGAAATAGTTCTCTCTCGAAGGGGGTTGTTTACGGGCAGGGGCAAAATGGTCATTTTAAGAATGTGCAAACATCAAGAAAATGGTCCCATCAAAAAGGGCTCGATGAACAAAGAAATTGAGCGTTGGAATCACCTCAGTCGGAGTTTTGGGTAAAAACATACAAGTGTTTAAAGCTCAGGGACTAGTATGTAAAATACTTCTACAAACAGGTCCCTGGTAGTTTAAACAGAACGTGTCTTTTCTGAGAATACGTTTCCCAGAGAGGAAAAAGTACTTCCGGCCGAAGAAGAGGAAAAATACGCTTTCTTAAATGGGAAACGTTCTAACCTCGAATACGCTTTCCATGTAGGGAAACGGTTTCACGGCAGGGGCGCCGCCACTTATCCACGCTGGCAGGACCGGTCAACATGGCAGAGGCAGGGCCGGGCGCCTGAGTCGCTGCCAGGTGGGGTCGGGGAAAAGGCGTGGGGCCCGCCTGGCCAGGTCAACGCCTCCTCCTGGCCGTCTCCTTCTTCTCCCCGACGCGGCACAGACGAGGCGAAGCCAGGCACGTCGCCGGCGACGGGCCGGCCGGCTCCAGCCACCTCCGACCAGGGCGAAGACGGGGGCGGGCTCAGGGAGGGACGCCGCTTCCATCTTGAGGGGAAACGAGTGCCGGGGAAGTCCATAGCCGCGGCTAGCATGGCGATAGAGAGCTCCGCAGCGGCGGAAGTGGCTCTAGAGGCGCGGCCACAGGGCACTCCGGCGGCAAGGGGAGGGAGTGGGGACGGTCTACGGGCTCCGGGAAGGCTGCTGGTGGAGGAGAGAGGGAGAGGCGCGCCCGCCATTGCTCAAATTTGAGCAAGCCGAGCCGGCGGCCATGGAGATGGGGAGGGGATGGAGAGGCTCCGAGGCGAGGGGGAGAGAGCTGCGGGTGGTTGGGGACTCTGAGGGAGCCCGGGGCGCTATTTATAGCCGCGGCGAGAGCTCGGGATGGAGGGCAGGAGGTGGCACGCCGCAGGCGATGTGTCCGTGCGCCGGCGAGGGTGTAGCATCGGCAGACGCGACCAAAGCTCATGGGAAGCGGTGGGAAGGCGAGGAGGAGGAAGCAGAGGCGGCACAGAGGGTCACGGAGATGAGCAATGCTCGTGGGAGAGAGGGAGAAGAAGACAGAAGCAAGGAAGGCGACGATGGCGATAGTAGCGCACTGTTCGGTCGTTGGCACGGCCCGCCGGAGAAGAAAACGAAGGGGGACAGAGGTCCAGGGGGAAGACGACGTCGAGGGGGAGTTGTAGGATATTAATAGTGAGGCCAGAGCTGGTCGAGGTAGAGATGCCGATGCGAACAGTGGCTAGACCACCGTTTTGGGCTGGTTACACCCGTGTTCACCACGGTCAAGGCACGCTCCGGGGTTTTACTGATGCCATCTCATGTCTACCGTGTAGTCCTTCGAAGAGAGAGTGTTAGTACGGTAAAGAAACAAGCAAAGACACAGGGAGTAGAGTAAACCAAGCTCCACAAGATTGTTGTTGCAAACTTGACCGCGTCCTAGAGATAAAACCAGAGGAGTTAAAAGGTAAAATTGATGTCTGAGAGGCTTAGGGTAGAAAGGACTATGGTCCTGGAAATTATGAGGTAAAATGGACAACTATTTACCATAGTTGTTCTACAACTACCAAACCTGACCCAGAAATTGACTGATGAAGAAGCACTAGCTACAAGTGATGGATTGAGCTAAAACTTGGCAAAGCTTGATGATTGGGAAATACCATGATACTGTGAAACTTCCACACCAAATGAACTTGCCAACATGGTACTTGTTTCACAAACATCTCCTCTGTCTTGAAAATTCAGAAAATTCCTCAAGGCACATGGCTAATTGAGATGAGCCAAAACCTTGTGGAGAAGGATCATATGGATAGGAGAAGGTCTGGAAAAAGTTTCAGCCATGATGGAGCAAGATAAAATATACTTGTTTCACAAACTGAAAGTTTTGATAGAAATCAAGAATTGCTCCTGTGCTCACATAGTTCATTGAAAGGAAATGAATTTGGTTAGGGTCTAACGATTTGAGATTCCTGAGAGGATGGAAAAGTTTCATTCCATTTGGAAACTCTATGAAGGTACTTCCTTCACAAAGTTGTGTTCTGGTCAGGAACTTTGAAGAAATTGCACAGGGAGCTAGGATGAATGGATTGAGCTCGTATTTGGCATCCATGGGTTATTTATCCATGTTAATCACCCTGCCAAATTGCAGCTCAATTGGAATTAGGAATAAGGCACTTCCTTTGCAAAATTTCAGAGAAGGCAGAAACTTGCATTGGATCATGTGCTCCATTTTTTATCTGTGGAACATGAGATAAGGATGGAACTAGTGATTATGTAGCAAGTTCAAGCTCCACAATTTATGTGGGAATTTTCTCTTCTATAAAAATGGTAGTTCCTTTACAAAGTGGCATAAATGCAATATTGGCCTTAAATAAGAAAAGGCAATTTTCCCTATTTAATTATGGCCAATATATTTGCGAGAGCTTGGATTAGGCATAAGCATCAACTCCACTAATTATCATGAATTTGGGAGATGGATAGTTGTGCCTTTCAATTTTATTCCTCAGAAAGGCACGAAAAGGAATAAATCACAATTCAAAAATATTGCATGGGACTTAGCAATATTTTTGCACATCAAACGATCATAAAGATAGGAGGATCTCTGGGAAAAATTGGGAGGATCAACAGATCAAGGAAAATGATGGCTCCTTTGTATGCGCAAAGGGCATATCCAAATTCTAAAAATTTGGAATTAGGGTTTGAGAGGGTCGAGATGAACCAAATGAGGGCTTGCCCCCTGACAAATACATGAGCAAGGTTTTTGGAAAGGTTGAAAATGACAAAAATTGTCAGAGTCATCCAGCAAACTCAGGACAAATTTTTGAAAAATGAATGCCAGGAAGGAATAACAACACCAAAAATTGATAACCCAATTTTGGGGCTGTTACAACTCTTCCTCTCTTAAAAAGAATCTCGTCCACGAGATTTCTAGTGTTACATCACAGCTGAAACGATAACCACTCCGGGGAAAAACCTCGGGGTTAATTTTTAACCCTTTTGTTCAATTCAAATGAGATGGGGGCACCGATAATTGGTACACCCGGGGAGGGATATGGCGAACCTGGATATATTCACTAGTAGGGGCACTTGAGATCAGACTCCCGACAAATACTGGATGCACCCAATGAACAGTGGTTTCACCTACTGACACGTGGGCCTAGGGCCCATTGGCAGCCTCCTTCTTATACCTCCGGTTTGCTGCTTCTTCTTCGTCACTGCTCCGCGTGCGGCGTGGCGCAACGCACATCTAGCTCCTAGGGCGATGATGACCCTAGTGTCGTAGTGCGCAGCGTGCACGGCGCCGGTGCAGCGAGCACTCACGTCGCGGGCCAGCACTTTGTCGGCACCGCTCGTGGATTCGCCTCCTGGACATCGGTGATCGAGTGACGAGAGGTTCTCCTAGACCTCGGTCACCGTACACCGGGGTTGGGCTATAAAAGACGGCAGTGCAGGTCTCCTCCAGCACACCAACACAATGCCGCTCTACTACCACTTTGGTTTGGACGAGATCGAGCTGAGCTCCTTCGGCAAAGAAATGTTCTTGGCGGCACTGCGGTTGTTCCTCGCGGCGCTGCTAGGAACGCTCATTGGGTTGTTGATCCTCCTGCTGATACTAATCAGGAATGATCGGGCTCGGAAGAACGTGAGGCTGGGTGCAGGTGCTCGAGATGCGGGATAAGATGGTGCACTGCGTGGTCCTCCGCCACGCTTGATCCTCCGTCGCTTTGCGCCGACGGAGTAATCGTGTGTGGTGGTGGAGTGGGGTTGCGACTCGCCTGCGCCACACAAGGCACAGAAGATGGTGGGGATTGGGTCCAGGTGCAGGCGAGGTGGCTGCGCCAGCTCGGCATCACACCGGGGTACGAGGAAAAATTTCATGGATTGCTCCACAAAAGAAGGTGTTAAGGTAGAATCAAAGTTGAAATTTGTATCGGGGTAGATGTACTGGATCGAGGGAAATAAAGTTTGTGTGTTTTCCCCGAGAAATGAAATCGGGAGAAAGAATTAGAGACGAGGAATTTGCCAAACGGAAATGCCTCTACGTGGTTCTGGATTTGAAACTCCGGCACACTGGGTATGCACAGATAGGGAGGAGCATGTGATTTTGCCTTTCCCCGAGTATTGCCCGAAGGTACTCGTGGGCGAACCGGGTATGCGTGTAGTATGCAGAATAACCTAAACTAGCGAACAAACAAAGGCAATAAACATGCAATGAAAAACATAACAGACAAATCATTCTAAGGTGTTTTAATGCTAGTAGGTATATATAATCCTGGTATATATATACCTATACCAGCGCACATTTTATTAAAGACTCGGGATGAGTGAATGTTGTTTTTAGTGTATGTGCTCTACTGATTAAAAATCTTGTTAGCACACATTACCAACCTTGTCAAGCATTTCTGCTTGACTGAGGGACAGACAAAAACAAACACAACAATCAAAAGCAAGAAAGCATACATAAAACACATCATACGAGTTACAACTGTGCAAGCATACAACAAAGCACGAACGCGCTACGTGCTAAACGAAATACATGGTTCTATCCTCATATCGGGATGAACTAACAGACTGAGCTACTTGTAGAAACAACTGGTTGAGCGACTGAGATCAAGCTGAGGGCTTGCTTTGCTGGGGTTACCCGGGAGGACAAAGACTGAGCCAATCTCCATCTTCATCATCCGAGATCACTATGGGTTGGGGTTCGACTACTGGGGGTGTGGCTGATATTGATCCAAGCATATGTTGCTAGTGGATCCAGAAAAGAGTCTTGTCGAGGGTGATGATGTTTGGCCGAGGCCATAACACAGGCTAAGAGGGTAGCACTGGCTCAGATAGCGTTGGATGAACCACTTGAGATGTGAATTTACGAGCCCCACGATAAGCTTCCTTGACAACTCGCACCGCATCGTTGTCCAAGGTTCTGAATTCGGCAAGCATCCTTGAAATCATCATTCCCTGGGCAGCGATATATTGCACTAGGCGAGCGATTGTGGAGTCATCCCCTTGGATAGAGGGAGAAGGCTGAATTCCTGACATTGTCGCCATGGGGAAGAAGCAGAACTCCCTCTGATCTGCCACTTGCGGGAACTTGATTTGGAGGTATAGGATCGGCTCCACATCAGCGGCCTGAATGGCCAAATCAGTGGTAGGCATGGCTCTACCCTGAAAAACCAACGGTTGGCCATCTGCTGTGGGACCTGGGCTGATATGCACCATTGCATCATAGCGATGAAGGTGAGGAATGGGTGTTGACTGGAACACCAGGTAGTCGGGGCTAGCATTATAGCCAAAGAATTGGGTGAGCATCTCAGCAAGATGGGGTCGAAAGCCAGCATGGCTGACGATGCTTATGCGGCTGTGAAACTTGGTAGTTTTGAGGGTGCTAGCCATGGCTGGAGTGTTACTAGCAAGGCTTCTCTGCAGGGACATGGCTGAATGAGGAGTGATGGATACGGCTAGGGGAAAGGGGGCTTTTATAGGCAGCTATGCGGGACATGCTCGCATGGGGTGGCCCCTTTCCCTTAATGGCGAAGGGAAAGCGGTGCGGCCGACCAGAAAGGATATGGTTGCTATTCATTCCACGGATAACTAGGAAGGGACAACGAGGTGAGGACGTGTCGGTCCTGACTACGCCACCTGTGGATTAACAGTGGCCATGCCAGAGGGCAGGGATGGGTCAAATCCCTTAGGGTTATTACGGTTTAATGGGAGCGGTGATCTAATATTAGGATAACCTATGCCAGCATGGCTGCTCTGATACCATGTCTTGTGGCACCCCGATCCGCATGGAGAAGGGGGCCTTGACACGTCAGCCCAGGATAACACCTGACGCATGACAGGTCCATAATACAGCACTCTAGGTACAAAAATATTCATCAAATACATGTATAGAAGATTACATTGTTGATGAATACAGTTATCTGGCATAGACCTAAGGCTATTTAAATGGAAGAGGAAATCTATTTAACTGGCGGTGGAAGTCTTAGTTTGGCAGCCTAACCACTCTGGGTGGGCTCCACAACTCACAGGACTGGCAAGGTTACGACCTAGCACGATGGGTCAAGCGAACACTTTGGGTATGACCTACATAACTGGCATGCCACGCCAGGTCAGTACATCTAATGTACTTGCAAGACAACCAAATACATAGCATCCAAACAAGCAGGAGACAAGGCAAGAACCAACTGCATGCAACAACCTATCTCATGTCAATTACTAAACATGGCATGTTAAAGATAATTTAACCTGAGCAACATCATAACATCTACTGACATGGCATTAACATTGCATATCAAAACATGCTGCTAACATGGCATTAACAAAACATAGCATATTATCTCAATCATGACATAATTAATCCGAGCATGGCATGCCATCATGAAACTACGCTGAAAATAAACTACCGATCATATTTAATGTAGACATAACATGTTAACTATATGCAGCCATCTACTGTTTTGCCATGGTTCTTTTAAACGCAGATAACAACATATTACTCATGCAATGCAATCAAACTTGTGCACTGAGTCCCTCGGACTCTCTTACCAACGGGTTGCCTTGTAACCAAACTGTGATCTTTCTGGTGATCACAACCACGGCCCACACTAGGTCTCCAACAGTGATCTTTCTAGTGATCACACCCACGACCAACACTAGATCTCCAACACTCACCGAGATCTCGTCTCGTGGTCATATAAAAACATCGACTATCTCATAGTCCAAATCACCACCTTCTCATTATCACATTAAATTACTTAATTATTTCAGGTTTTTCCTCCATTTCGACCAAGACCTGATAGTGTGACCTACTACGAACTGTGTTGCTATTGATAGACTTCATAAACACTCTACAAAGGTAGCGCACTGTACCCACACCACAGAACCCATGGCCTCGTCATCCCATTTGGGTGGACTAACGGCATTCCGACGAAACCGACCTACTACCATGACACTCTCCCGGCCACTCTGACTCACTCCCCACTGGGCTAGTCCTGGGTGGCCCCGTGTCTACCAAAGACACAACGACCACATTCGTGGCCAAAACATAAATTGTCCCACACGGGGACACGGTACCATAAATCTCAACAACGGGCACACAAGGCTTATGTCCGCATACCCGATCAGGGTAGCGCACGCCCATAACCTTCCCTCATTGGAGGCACCAGCAAGAGGCACGACAATAGATCGCATTAAGGCCTTCCCATAAAGGCAAAATGTGGCTGCACTGAAAAAGTTCGATTTGGTGGCTCTATGACTTGATCCCATCGATGACGGAGGAGGTTTGTTATTGTTAATTCAATTTATGAGCTTCTCCATCATCATGAACTGGGATGCAAAAATGCACATGCATCATAGAAATGCTTTAATAAAATACTGAACTTCTCAAGTGAACAACTATAGCATAAAGAACATGACAATACCAAGTACTAGCATATCAACGGTGCATTTACAGGCTTTACGCAAAGCTGTAACCATAGAGCTTTAATAAGATAACCCCAAAACAATAGCAGTAAATCAGTATGTCGGTGATGGCTCCCCCGCCCACCCCCACCCCCTCCACGGCGATCTCCACCACCTCCGGCGATCTCCACCCCTAGCCACCAAATTATAGTTTCCCTCCATTAGATCTCTCCGGTGTCTTGAGATCTACTCGTTCATACCCATCTTTCATGGGTTCCAATAATGGTTCCACCCTTGGCTTGGACTTCTCCAAGGGTTTGGTTTTTGCTGAGAAGGTTTTTCAATCTACGGGCTTTTCGGTGCATCCCATGGAGGACTCGGAGATCTTTACCATGGTGGTCTCGTTTGGACGTCATTCCTTCCGTTTGAATGAAGATTCGGTGGCGACAGCTCTTGAGGCAGCAATTGGCGGCTCGGGTATTGATCTTATGGTTTTCTTGATCAAGGATAAGGTATTTGGCTTTCAGGTATCTTGCAAGGCTGTTGCCATGATCATTATTAGTCTTCGATCTTTTGCTTGTGATCATTTCAAATGTTACTTTCATCTTTGGAGTAACGGGGGCCCGAATTGGAGTCGTGAGTTTAGGATCTGGAATTTGGAATGTGATGCTGAGTGGATCCTCGTTAGTCCTTCTAAGCGGCGTGCAGCTCTTGGGGTTCTAGCCATGCATTCTAGGCCATCAAAATCTTCATTCAAATCCTCAAATTCTGTTGGCAAGAAATTATCATTTGTGGTCTTTGAAAATTATAATGCTTGTCGAGGTTATCGGTATCCGGCTACGGAAAATTGTATTCAAACTACTGAAGATGCTGCTTATTCTATCCCGCCACATGAGAGAGTTGTCATCCATCCCGCGCCGCCGGTGAGCCTCCGGTGGACGTCGACGAGGCCTTCTATCTCGTTTGGTACGTTTCAAGATCTCCTGCCGTTATCTTATCGCTCGCCGTCTATCTCGGGCGGGAATTCGGGTACTTTGAATGTGGACGTGCCAACATGTGCCACGGGCCATGGGCTGCTCTCCGTTGGGTCTGACAGGGCTGGCCCGGCTTCTTCTGCGGATAATTTGGATATTCCTTCTTCTCAGCAAGCCAGGGATGATTTTGAGGATTTAATTTCTAATATGGTTGATGAGGTTCTCACGTGTCAAAAGTGTTTGAGGAAGGGACACTTTGCGGCCTCTTGCACGTCCAAGTTGTGGTGCATCTCCTGCCTTAAGTCGGGTCACATCAGGAAGGATTGCAACAAATTTGCACAGGTTTTGGGGCTTGTTTGGCAACCCAAATCCACTAACGCTACAACTTCTGAGGCGCGCTGCGAGAATATCTCTCTGACAATGCTTTTACCAAACTTGGACCTCCCTTCCACTTTCGCATTAACTCCCTCGTCCAGTTCCATCAGCCCTGGCCCCAAGACTCCCTCTGCCTCGCCGCCTGAAACCCCTCCTCCGCCATTGCACTCGCCATCGTTCGAGGCCGAGCCTCGGTTCTGATGGCGAACTTTCATCTGGATCCTCAGCTTTACGTCCCCGCGGGCCACCATGTCATCGACGGTGGTGAAGATCGCCTTCCAAGGACCTTCGTTTCGCCGCATACCCCAATTGTGCGCCGCCATGAGGAGTTTATGCTTGCTGAGGTAATGCCTATCCCCCAGCCAGATGAGATAGGTGCTGCTAGAGAGGCTGTAGTTCAGTGGTTGCATGAGCATGGAGTTTTAGTCAGATCGGCTCAGCCATGGATTCGCTCTGTGGGGCTTTTTGAGCTTCGTGATGCTGCTGTACGTTTCCATCTGCTGCAGCTCCCGCCGCAGCCACTGGGCAATGATCGCTTTGTGCACTTTATGAAGCATGACGAGGGAGAAAATTTCCGCGGCATTCAGGGTTTCCGTCAGGGCCTTCTCATGTTCCTGGGCATTCCTTTGGATCTTCGCAATACAGAGTGTATCAGGGCTGCTGTCAACACTTTTGGCAAGTTTCATCATTGGGTTAGCGAGGATCCTTACTTGGTCAGGTCTCTGGTGTTTGCTTCCTTCCCTGAAGACATTCTGGTGCCACGTGATGTGGTGTTTATGGATTTTGCACCCTATGGAGGTGCAAGAGTTTCTTGGACTGCTCCCCTATATATTTTGGGGGCAAACTTTGCCGAGTAGATGCCTCAAGATGAGGATTGGATGCCCATCAATGGCAATCCGCACCCGGTGCCTGGTGTTCCATTCCCTGAGATGCCCCCTTTCAACTTACCTGCTTTTCCTGCTTTGGGATGGAATGCAGTGCCACCAGCACCTGTGGTCAATGAGATAGCTGATGATAACTGGGGGAACTGGGATGACAATGTAGCCCCTGATCCTGTGCAGGACCAGGAGTCCATGGTGGTAGATTTATCTGCACAGCCAAGCTCTGCTGCTGATGCCCATGTGCCACCTGTTGTAGTTCTTGATGATGAGCAGCCTGAGGCCCCTGTTACTCCTCAATTCAATGAGGAGTTTGCTCCTGATCATTGGGCCATTGTGGTCTATCAGCCTCCTGTGATTAGGGAGGAATTGGTTATGCCTGTTGTGCCTTATGGGCCTCCTCTACCTCCTGACATGATTTGGAGAAGATCTTTGAAAGTCTGCTACAAGCTCCTATAGTGTTCCCTGTCCCCAAGCCAGTTTCAGTGCAGCCTCTGTCGCCTGTTGTTCTGTCTAAGCGAAGCTGGGATTTTGCTTTCTCTGATCTGGATCTGCCTCGTCTCACTTGGAAGGACCAGGAAGTGGCCAGGCCGGTCGCTAGAGCTTTGTTTGTTCACTCTGCACCTGATCAGGTGGTTCCTCCTGTGTCTGTGGTGACTGCGAGAAGGCCACGACAACCTTTGGTGCCAACACCAATTGTTGATACGGCCATCAGACGTTGCACTAGGAGTTCTGTCAAGCGGGATGGTTTCAAGCCCGTTTTTCATGAGCTTGCTATACAGCCCAAGAAGAAGAAGCCCAGAGCGAAGCCCTTCACGGCCCATGAGTTTGAAGAGCAGGCTTCTGAAGAAATCCCCCTGGCGACTCCGATTGCGCGGCTTCAGGAAATAGGGAGAGAGTTGGAAGTTGATGCCACTCTCCTCTCTGTGGATGCACTTATGGTGGACTCACCTGCTTGTGCCCCCGTCGATCCTGATGTTTAGCCTGCTCCTGGACTTTTGGGTGTGGCAGGCCCCTAAGTTTGCCGCTCTTATGCTTTATGTATGTCAGTTATGTCATGAACTTTCTTATGTCTGTGTGGTGGGTCAGAGTTTGTTCTGTTATTCTGGACATGTGACATTGTGTGTCATATGGGTTATGCTGCCTTGTATATGTTTTAATGAGTAATTCATGTAGAAACTGGAATGTGTTGTGCTGGAATGTTAGAGGTTTGAACTCTGAAGATAGGCAGCGAGCTGTCAGAGAAAAAATTGAGGAATGTCAATGCTCTATAGCCTGCTTGCAAGAAACTAAATGCTCATCTTTCGATTCCAGATCAATCAAAAGTTTCTGCCCTAAGAGATTTGACTCTTTTGCTTGCTCCCCTTCAATAGGGGCTTCTGGTGGTATTCTTGTGGTTTGGAATTCAAATGTTTTTATTGGAAATCTAGTTGAAGTTCGGCAATTTGCTGTTGTGATTAAGTTTACCTCCAGGCAGAATAATGAAAGTTGGACCTTGGTTGTTGTATATGGTCCTTGTTAGGGGGAAGCAAGGGACAATTTTATAAACTGGCTATATAATCTCTGTATCCCTATTGATGAGCACTGGTTATTGCTTGGTGACTTCAATTTCCTTAGGTCAGTGGACAATAGAAACTTACCTGGTGGGGACATAAACGATATGTTCATCTTCAATGAGGTTACTGGACATTTGGGACTTCTTGAATTGCCAATTAAAGGTAGATCATACACTTGGTCCAATATGCAGGACATCCCTCTTCTGGAGCAGTTAGACTGGTTCTTCACCTCAGTAGATTGGATCACTGACTATCCAATGACTGAAGTATTGCCTCTGGCCAGGACTGCCTCTGACCATATCCCTTGTTTAGTATCAATCTGTCACATCCCTGGTCCTGTTATGCACTAGGCTAGACCTCATGTGAGCATCATGTTTTAATTCAAATGAAATTTGAATTGAGGAATTTTCAAAGCCTCAGAAACCTTCTAAAAATGATCAACATTAAAATCTCCTCAAAGAAGTCCAAGAAAATGTTCCTCTTAGTCTCTGAAAATATTGCAAAGAGGAAAAACTCAAAACAATATTTTTGGTATCTCAGAGTTAATTATTTTGGGCCTTTGAATTAAATAAATAGCTATTTGCATTGGATATATATTTGATATATAAATAATATATGTCCAATAATTACTGGAACATTTTATGTGGTTTGGTATATTTTAGTTCTAGCCACATAACTATTTTCAGGATTTTATAAAATGGTTTAGTATATTACTAAACTAAAACAACACAGAACAAAATAGATAAATAAAAACAAAAATAGAAAGAGCAGAGGACTACCTGGCGCTCACCTCAGCCCACCTGGCCCAGCTCCTCCAGCCGGCCCAGCCCACCAGGGGCTCCCCTCCTGTCGTCTTCCCCGCGCCAGTAGGCAGCGCGCGTGGCCGACGGGCGCCGACGCTGCCTCGGCCACCTCCTGCTTCCCTGGCCACCTCCTGCTTCCTCCCCGAGCCTCTAGCGACGCCACGCACCCCTCCTGGAACCGTCGCTCACTCTCTCGTCCCCATCCTCTCCTCTGCTCTCTCTCCCTCTCACCCGAACGGAGCCACCGCCGCTGACGAGCGTCGCCGTGGCCACAGCCACTGCCTCGCCTCGTCGTTGCGCCCAGAGGCTCCGCCTCGACCCCCTCTTCCTCTCCACCAACCCATGCCCCGCCGGACGCCCTGCATCGCCGCCCACGCCGTCTTCCCCATCTCCGGCCGCCGAGGATCTTCGCCGTCGATTCGCCACCATCATCGCTTCCCCGAGCCCGCTTCTACGGCCCCTGCAACCGCTGTGAGGCCACGACCCTTTTCCCTCTAACCCCATGCTCGATTGCCTCCCCTAACCGCCTAACCACCTTGCCGAGCGCTCCTCGCCGCCGGCCATGGCACCGCCGTGGCCACAGATGTCTTAGCTCGCGTCTGAGCACGCCCTCGGGCTCGAGATGTTCCCAGGAGCCGAAAACTCCCATCGGTTCGTCCGTAGCTGCACCATAGCATCGTCTTAGGCGATGCCCGAGCTCCGGCCGCCGCCGATTTGGTCGCCGCCGTCGATTCCGACCACCGCAGCTGCTGCCGCCACACCACTGGATGCGCGAGTCTTCCAGCTCGCTGTAGCCGCAAACCCCGAGCAAAACGGTGCCCTGTAGCGCCGCCCCGAGCAACTCCGGCGAGGTCTCGCCGTCGCCGTGGTCGCCGGCGTCACTAGCTGACGTGGCTCTGTCATTAGGAGCTAATCCAACTAACTAAACCACCTACAGCCACTGACAGTAGGCCCCACCCCTGGTCAAACCCCAGTCAGCGCTGGGTTTGACCGGGATTAGCTCCTGTGTCACTGACGTGTGGCCCCCACACGTCAGGTTTGACCTGGGGCGCCCAGTTGACCCTGCTGACGTCACCGTGACGTGGTGCTGACGCCATAAATCATTTCTGGATTTATTATTATTTCAGGAATTTCAGAAAATAGCTAAAACTTCAATAAATCATAGAAAATTAACCGTAACTCCAAATTAAATAAATTATATATGAAAAATTATCAGAAAAATTCAAGGAATCCATCTGTACCATTTTCATGCATGTTAGAACAACTTATAGCTGCTGTATAGCACAAATCAATTAAATGGCATTTGAATAATCACATATGGAGTTTGAATTTGAATCTTGTATTCAAACCAACTTCATTTAATCTGTTGCTAGTTGCATTAGCCCAAAACACATTCATTTTGCCATGTCATGATCATGCATCATATTGTGCATTGCATTGATTGTGTTCCCTTCTGTGTTGCCGGTATTTGTCCCCTCTCGATAGACGTGATACCGATGATGTGATCGTTGACACTGATGAAGACTCAATGTTATCTTCAGAAGTGCCAGGCAAGCAAAACCCCCTTGTTCATTCCGATACAATCCCACTCTCTCGCTCCTGCTCTCTTTTACTGCATTAGGACAACATCGATTCATCTGTTACTTGCTGCGGTAGCTGAACCCCTTTATCCTCTGCATGACCTGTCATTCCACAGTAATTAGATGAAACCCACTAGCATGAGTAGGAGTTGTTTGAGCCCTGATGTGCCTACTCATTCATGCTTGTTTGTCATGCCTGCTACTGCTTAGAGTTGAGTCAGGTCTGATTCATCCGGGATGAATCAGAGGTGTGTGAACATGTCCTACGGTGTGTGAGCTAAGCGTGTGAACACGATTTGGTAAAGGTAGCGGTGAGAGGCCATGTAGGAGTACATGGTGGGTTGTCTCATTGCAGCCGTCCTCAGGAACTGAGTTCTGTGTTTGTGATCCATGATTCAGCTACTACCACGCATTGGGCCCGAAACCAATGGACCCTCTCGGCTTCTTAATCACCCTTGTCCTCTGTCCAGGAGTTGCAAGTAGTTTCTGGTGTTTGTAGTATGCTGGAGGCCGTGCGCAGCGCTGACCGTAGGGGTGGGCTGTGATGCGGTAGGCACGTGGCACGGTGTACCGGGCGCCCGTTTGGTGTCTCGGGAACCCTGTTCACATCGTTTGGGGCTGTGAGCGAAACTCCGGCCGGATCTCCTCATGGATGGAACCCGAATAGGCGATAAACCTGGACTAGAGACTTGAGTGTTTAGGTAGGCCGTGGCCGACACCCACGTTGGGCTTCCGCTTGAAGGTTGCCGAGTACATGTCGTGTAAACGGCGGTAAGTGGTGAGAGCGTGTGTGAAGAAGTACACCCCTGCAGGGTTAACATCATCTATTCGAATAGCCGTGTCCGCGGAAAAGGACTTCTGGGTTGCTTATATCAGTTCATAGACAAGTGAAAGTGGATACTCTAAAATACGCAAGATAAGCGTGAGTGCTATGGATGGCATTCTCGTAGGGAGACGGGAGTGGATCCATAGTGGTGTATTGATATGGTGAATATGTGGACTCGTGTGCGCCACCTCAAAAGAGTTATTTGCAATAGTAGATCAGGATAGCCACCGCGTCAAAGCTGGCTTGCTGCAGTTAAACTCCACCATCCCCTTTGTTGATAATGATGCATATGTAGATAGTTCTGATGTAAGTCTTGCTGGGTACATTTGTACTCACGTTTGCCTATTTTATGTTTTTGCAGAGAGACTTCGGTCTCGCTAGTAGTTCCGCGTGGACTTCGACGTTTAGCTTGTTACCTCAGCTACGATCTTGTGCCTCGGCAGGATTGGTAGATAGTCAGGCTTCTCAGCCTTTTTCATTTATAGATGTCTGTACTCAGACATGTTAAGCTTCCGCATGTGCTTTGACTTGTATGCTCTGATTGTTGGGTCATAAGACCCATGTTTGTAATATCTCGCTCCTCGGAGCCTATTGAATATTTACTTGTGTCGTAGAGTCATGTTGTGATGCCTTGTTGTATTTGCACATATCGAGCATATTGTGTGTATGATTGAAATGCTTGGTATGTGTGGGATCTGACTATCTAGTTGTTTATCCTTAGTAGCCTCTCTTACCGGGAAATGTCTCCTAGTGTTTCCACCGAGCCATGGTAGCTTGCTACTGCTCCGGAACACTTAGGCTGGCCGGCATGTGTCCTTCTTCGTTCCTGTGTCTGTCCCTTCGGGGAAATGTCACGCATTGAGTATCGGAGGCCTGTTAGCCCGCTACAGCCCGGTTTACCGGAGTCCTGCTAGCCCAGTGCTACAGCCCGGACCCACTTGCTGATGACCGACACGTTCGATGCTGGGTCATGGATGCCTGTCCCTGTAAGTCTGTGCCACTTTGGGTTTACGACTAGCCATGTCAGCCCGGGCTCCTTATCATATGGGTGCTAGCGACACTATCATATACGTGTGCCAAAAGGCGCAAACGGTCCCGGGCAAAGGTAAGGCGACACCCGTGGGAATACCGTGCGTGAGGCCGCAAAGTGATATGAGGTGTTACATGCTAGACCTATGTGGCATCGAGTCGGGGTCCTGACAGCGTTGGTATCAGAGCTTGACTGCCTGTAGGATTACCAAGCCAAACTGGTCGAAGTTGAGTCTAGAAATGCTTTAGCTATATGTAGGGGAATTGATTGTGGGATGGAACGTAAGGCTCTTTTTACTCCTTATACCTCATGCCCTTCTGATCTGAGTCATCTTATCTTTCCTACGGGGATTAAGAACTAGGCTATCTCTTCTTTCTATCAGGATCACGTGTTACTAATCCGTAGACTTATAAGATTGTTGGATTAAGCCTCAGTTCAGTTTCTACCTCTGTATGTTAATTATTGATCTCGAAACCTTGATATTGTGCTTCTGAGTGGTTATGCCACCATTTTTGTGAATGTCTCAAATCTTTTCTGAGCATTTACAGCCGTTATACTGTCCGAGTCATCCCAGGTCTCTAAATAATCTGATGCAATTGCAAAATCCTTCCCTCGGTTTCGATGTCTTTCCTGGCCAGGTTAACCACACTAAACGGTGAGTTGATGTACTCTATTGCCTCAACGTATATGTTGGAGCTATGATTATGACCCTAGATGTCTAGAGTATCACCTGGTAATCTAGCCACGTTTTGCGTTCCTAGTGTGAAGATTCTGGCCATTATTCTCGAAAGCATCTCGTGATGCTACATAGGAGTAGGTATTCTATTCCTGGGTTCATGAACCCGAGATTCACTCTACTTACTTCATGTTGATAGTGTTTGCTAGTTCCTTTAGGATATTAGTAACCTTTGCGATAATCCTCGAGGTTCATGATACATCCTTTTTCCAATTACCATGAACCATTCTTGGCAGGAGTTCTTCTGAACCAAAAGATGACAACAAGAGTGCTCTTGATGAGTTCTCCATGCTATATTGTGACTCTGCCAGCTCAACCTTTCTGCATGGGTTATCCGGAAGAATTATGTTGAACCTGGTTCGACAAACTAATCTATGCATCCACAACTCAGAAAATCATATGTTCCTTTGAGTTGTCCCTCTTTAGTTGTCTACTGACCTTCGTCTATCAATTGATAGTCAAGAGTATGTGTGCGTTCGTTTATCGATGCCTATTACTCTTGTGGTCCGTCAAGCCATTCTATCGCGGAATGACTAGGAGAAACAAACTCCAGTACCTCTTCCATATCCAGGATTGGGTCAAAGAAGTTGTGCTCCGTAGATCAAATTGCTAATCCAGCTTTTGCTCTGTTCTACCTTGGAGTATTACCATCTTTATATCGGGATTGTTATAGGAATTGCACACCATCCTATGAACTCTTGGTACAGTGATACTTCTTGCCATCATTGTTCATTCCTCGGTTCCTGTGTTATTGTAACCGGAATGCCGACAAGTGAATCGTGGTGTGTGAAATCAATACTGCTAGCAACTCCATTGCTTGGTAGTTAAATGGACGATAACCTCATTCTTAGCGTGTTGATTTTTGAATCATCCTTCTAAGACTGATCGTGCTACCTTGTTCATCTTCCTGGTGCACATTTCGATTGATGAGTTAGGATGCTGTCAAGTCCTCGCTCATTTGATTATATCGTCTTGCCCTGAAAAGCAAGATTGTTCTCGAGCTTAGTAACATATCGGTGGTTCGTGATTTTCCGAATATCTTCCCGGAAGTATTGCCAGGCTGTCCCCTGACTGTTATGTTGAGCTCGTGATCAAGTTGGTTTCTTGTGAACCACCTTCTCTCCAAGAATCGGTGTTGGATATCCCTGAGCTAGTTGGTTAAGCTAGACAACAACTTGGAGAGTTGGAAGATAAAAGCTTGCCTGACTTAGTTCGTTAGAAAGGGATATTTTTGTGTAGTGTGTGTTTAAGAAAGATGATATCTTCATCGATCGGTCCCTGTGATCAGTTGCTGGACCTATTGTCTTATCAATCCTTTGATTTGAGTGTGGGCTATTGTCAAATCAAATCAGTACCAACGATGCTCGTAATGTTGTCTTACTCGTGGTTGATCCCTCGAGCATACACCATTACATCTTTGGTCTGACCAATACTATCACCGTGTTCACATGATGGTGGAAGTCCAGTGATATGGAAATTCCGATGAGTTGTTGTTGAGCCCATCAGTAGCATTTTGTCTTCCCCCATGAATCATGTTGAACATCAACCTAGTGTTGGAAACTTTTGAAAGCATTTTCTTCATGCTAGCTCATGAAGTACTTGTTAATGAAAGGAGTGATTTCCTCTTATACACGTGCATTTGGTGAAAGTTGCCGCCGTGAATTTGAGGAAGATTGTTTTGTTTCCTTTGGAATCGTCCCAAATCAGTCATGCACACGTGCGAAGTATTCTGTAGTCTGGAGGCTTGCAACCTTCATTCTATATGTGTCCCTAGCACACTAAGCCACTGATTGACTTGTTCAAGGAAAAGAAGTCTATGCTTGGGATCTAATCCATGGACTTGCGTAAAGACTTCGATATCCTCGATTATGGTTCCCCACCTGAACTCGGTAGTGTTTAATTATAAGACTACTACATGGCCATGCTTGTCTGGGACAACGTGTTCACATGTTTGTAGCAGAACCAGCTCATGTTTTGGAGCTTACTATCGTAGTTCATTCCCCGAGAATCTCGCAACGTCATCTCGTCGATTTGTGTTGCAAACTTTCATTTTTCTTTCTAGACTCGATGAGTCTGGAATATCCTGACACCAACCAGATCTGAATCTCAGGCAGATATGATGGTTTGGAACATTTCCCAAGAAATATAATATTGGTCTCACGATAACCGGTAAAGTGGATGTCGTGGCCAACACACCCCGCCGGGAGACCTAATATTGTAGTATCTTGATTGAGGAAGTTGGCCACCTCCCCATAAGGATTTCGTAGGATCTACCTCCCTAGTTGTTCCTTATGGATTTCTGTGTTTCCGAAGTCCGACCTTTACTTGATGTTCTAGATATCAAACCATATCTATGGGTGGATTACACTAGCACATCAAGGAGAACATTAGAAGCGGAGTGCTAAATGTCTCTCGGTCGATCATCCAGATTTTGTTTCCTTAGCCTCGCTAAGGTGAAATCTGAGAAAGTGTTATCTTCCTTTGCATCTGCATCATCCATCATCATTCATCATGGTAGCAAGTTGTGTTGCCAGGACCCTTGACACGGATGTTGATAAAACCTTGATGATTGTGGAAATGCTCAAGTTCTTGAGAGCACGCACAAGCGCTACGTGTTATCATCGGCACTAACTGGGATTCCTCTCAGTTTCCTCGGTTATGCTATGACCTTTCAAACAGTGAATTCACTCGCTATTGTTGGGTTCTTCCCCAGTTACCAGAATCATTCCCAGCATTTGCATTCTGTTCCCAGCTTGCACCGCCATTGTGCCATTCTACCATGGGTCTCTTCCATTTCCGGTGATAAGCAAATTCATCCATTACGTTGTCTTCAACAAGGTAATCCACATCATTCAAGTCCGAGTATGCCATTCTACCGACCCCCGCCAATCGATTGCTGTGATTTGCCTTAGGCTGATATAGAGAGTCTCAATGATCTCTATATCAAAGGTAATTCTTTTTGCCACTTAAGGGGATATTTCTACGAGTCACCATCCCTAAGGTGCCTCGTTGTGGTATCATGGCAACTCAACTCCTCGCTACGTTGACAATCGTTTACCACCTTCTTAGGTGTGGAATCGTTGTCTACCTAGTGAACCTTCGTCATCTGTTCCACTCCATTCCTCTAGAGGTGTGCTTCGTCTCTCAGCTCGAGAGATGTTGCTATGTCCCATTCCGTGAGTTAATCCTGAGTTGTTCGACCTTCGAGAAGAACGATTCTTTTAGGGTCTTTCCTTTCCTCTCGTTGTCATGTTAGTTGGAGTTCTCAAGGCAAGACTTCGAGACAATGATGGTGATCGAAACAACGTTCCTATGAAGTGCAACCTGGATCGTGAAGATTGTGCTAGTTTGCGCTCCCCCTTCACCTTACCCTACGCTTGAATCTCGGGACGAGATTTTTGTTTAGTGGGGGTGAGTTGTCACATCCCTGGTCCTGTTATGCACTAGGCTAGACCTCATGTGAGCATCATGTTTTAATTCAAATGAAATTTGAATTGAGGAATTTTCAAAGCCTCAGAAACCTTCTAAAAATGATCAACATTAAAATCTCCTCAAAGAAGTCCAAGAAAATGTTCCTCTTAGTCTCTGAAAATATTGCAAAGAGGAAAAACTCAAAACAATATTTTTGGTATCTCAGAGTTAATTATTTTGGGCCTTTGAATTAAATAAATAGCTATTTGCATTGGATATATATTTGATATATAAATAATATATGTCCAATAATTACTGGAACATTTTATGTGGTTTGGTATATTTTAGTTCTAGCCACATAACTATTTTCAGGATTTTATAAAATGGTTTAGTATATTACTAAACTAAAACAACACAGAACAAAATAGATAAATAAAAACAAAAATAGAAAGAGCAGAGGACTACCTGGCGCTCACCTCAGCCCACCTGGCCCAGCTCCTCCAGCCGGCCCAGCCCACCAGGGGCTCCCCTCCTGTCGTCTTCCCCGCGCCAGTAGGCAGCGCGCGTGGCCGACGGGCGCCGACGCTGCCTCGGCCACCTCCTGCTTCCCTGGCCACCTCCTGCTTCCTCCCCGAGCCTCTAGCGACGCCACGCACCCCTCCTGGAACCGTCGCTCACTCTCTCGTCCCCATCCTCTCCTCTGCTCTCTCTCCCTCTCACCCGAACGGAGCCACCGCCGCTGACGAGCGTCGCCGTGGCCACAGCCACTGCCTCGCCTCGTCGTTGCGCCCAGAGGCTCCGCCTCGACCCCCTCTTCCTCTCCACCAACCCATGCCCCGCCGGACGCCCTGCATCGCCGCCCACGCCGTCTTCCCCATCTCCGGCCGCCGAGGATCTTCGCCGTCGATTCGCCACCATCATCGCTTCCCCGAGCCCGCTTCTACGGCCCCTGCAACCGCTGTGAGGCCACGACCCTTTTCCCTCTAACCCCATGCTCGATTGCCTCCCCTAACCGCCTAACCACCTTGCCGAGCGCTCCTCGCCGCCGGCCATGGCACCGCCGTGGCCACAGATGTCTTAGCTCGCGTCTGAGCACGCCCTCGGGCTCGAGATGTTCCCAGGAGCCGAAAACTCCCATCGGTTCGTCCGTAGCTGCACCATAGCATCGTCTTAGGCGATGCCCGAGCTCCGGCCGCCGCCGATTTGGTCGCCGCCGTCGATTCCGACCACCGCAGCTGCTGCCGCCACCACCACTGGATGCGCGAGTCTTCCAGCTCGCTGTAGCCGCAAACCCCGAGCAAAACGGTGCCCTGTAGCGCCGCCCCGAGCAACTCCGGCGAGGTCTCGCCGTCGCCGTGGTCGCCGGCGTCACTAGCTGACGTGGCTCTGTCATTAGGAGCTAATCCAACTAACTAAACCACCTACAGCCACTGACAGTAGGCCCCACCCCTGGTCAAACCCCAGTCAGCGCTGGGTTTGACCGGGATTAGCTCCTGTGTCACTGACGTGTGGCCCCCACACGTCAGGTTTGACCTGGGGCGCCCAGTTGACCCTGCTGACGTCACCGTGACGTGGTGCTGACGCCATAAATCATTTCTGGATTTATTATTATTTCAGGAATTTCAGAAAATAGCTAAAACTTCAATAAATCATAGAAAATTAACCGTAACTCCAAATTAAATAAATTATATATGAAAAATTATCAGAAAAATTCAAGGAATCCATCTGTACCATTTTCATGCATGTTAGAACAACTTATAGCTGCTGTATAGCACAAATCAATTAAATGGCATTTGAATAATCACATATGGAGTTTGAATTTGAATCTTGTATTCAAACCAACTTCATTTAATCTGTTGCTAGTTGCATTAGCCCAAAACACATTCATTTTGCCATGTCATGATCATGCATCATATTGTGCATTGCATTGATTGTGTTCCCTTCTGTGTTGCCGGTATTTGTCCCCTCTCGATAGACGTGATACCGATGATGTGATCGTTGACACTGATGAAGACTCAATGTTATCTTCAGAAGTGCCAGGCAAGCAAAACCCCCTTGTTCATTCCGATACAATCCCACTCTCTCGCTCCTGCTCTCTTTTACTGCATTAGGACAACATCGATTCATCTGTTACTTGCTGCGGTAGCTGAACCCCTTTATCCTCTGCATGACCTGTCATTCCACAGTAATTAGATGAAACCCACTAGCATGAGTAGGAGTTGTTTGAGCCCTGATGTGCCTACTCATTCATGCTTGTTTGTCATGCCTGCTACTGCTTAGAGTTGAGTCAGGTCTGATTCATCCGGGATGAATCAGAGGTGTGTGAACATGTCCTACGGTGTGTGAGCTAAGCGTGTGAACACGATTTGGTAAAGGTAGCGGTGAGAGGCCATGTAGGAGTACATGGTGGGTTGTCTCATTGCAGCCGTCCTCAGGAACTGAGTTCTGTGTTTGTGATCCATGATTCAGCTACTACCACGCATTGGGCCCGAAACCAATGGACCCTCTCGGCTTCTTAATCACCCTTGTCCTCTGTCCAGGAGTTGCAAGTAGTTTCTGGTGTTTGTAGTATGCTGGAGGCCGTGCGCAGCGCTGACCGTAGGGGTGGGCTGTGATGCGGTAGGCACGTGGCACGGTGTACCGGGCGCCCGTTTGGTGTCTCGGGAACCCTGTTCACATCGTTTGGGGCTGTGAGCGAAACTCCGGCCGGATCTCCTCATGGATGGAACCCGAATAGGCGATAAACCTGGACTAGAGACTTGAGTGTTTAGGTAGGCCGTGGCCGACACCCACGTTGGGCTTCCGCTTGAAGGTTGCCGAGTACATGTCGTGTAAACGGCGGTAAGTGGTGAGAGCGTGTGTGAAGAAGTACACCCCTGCAGGGTTAACATCATCTATTCGAATAGCCGTGTCCGCGGAAAAGGACTTCTGGGTTGCTTATATCAGTTCATAGACAAGTGAAAGTGGATACTCTAAAATACGCAAGATAAGCGTGAGTGCTATGGATGGCATTCTCGTAGGGAGACGGGAGTGGATCCATAGTGGTGTATTGATATGGTGAATATGTGGACTCGTGTGCGCCACCTCAAAAGAGTTATTTGCAATAGTAGATCAGGATAGCCACCGCGTCAAAGCTGGCTTGCTGCAGTTAAACTCCACCATCCCCTTTGTTGATAATGATGCATATGTAGATAGTTCTGATGTAAGTCTTGCTGGGTACATTTGTACTCACGTTTGCCTATTTTATGTTTTTGCAGAGAGACTTCGGTCTCGCTAGTAGTTCCGCGTGGACTTCGACGTTTAGCTTGTTACCTCAGCTACGATCTTGTGCCTCGGCAGGATTGGTAGATAGTCAGGCTTCTCAGCCTTTTTCATTTATAGATGTCTGTACTCAGACATGTTAAGCTTCCGCATGTGCTTTGACTTGTATGCTCTGATTGTTGGGTCATAAGACCCATGTTTGTAATATCTCGCTCCTCGGAGCCTATTGAATATTTACTTGTGTCGTAGAGTCATGTTGTGATGCCTTGTTGTATTTGCACATATCGAGCATATTGTGTGTATGATTGAAATGCTTGGTATGTGTGGGATCTGACTATCTAGTTGTTTATCCTTAGTAGCCTCTCTTACCGGGAAATGTCTCCTAGTGTTTCCACCGAGCCATGGTAGCTTGCTACTGCTCCGGAACACTTAGGCTGGCCGGCATGTGTCCTTCTTCGTTCCTGTGTCTGTCCCTTCGGGGAAATGTCACGCATTGAGTATCGGAGGCCTGTTAGCCCGCTACAGCCCGGTTTACCGGAGTCCTGCTAGCCCAGTGCTACAGCCCGGACCCACTTGCTGATGACCGACACGTTCGATGCTGGGTCATGGATGCCTGTCCCTGTAAGTCTGTGCCACTTTGGGTTTACGACTAGCCATGTCAGCCCGGGCTCCTTATCATATGGGTGCTAGCGACACTATCATATACGTGTGCCAAAAGGCGCAAACGGTCCTGGGCAAAGGTAAGGCGACACCCGTGGGAATACCGTGCGTGAGGCCGCAAAGTGATATGAGGTGTTACATGCTAGACCTATGTGGCATCGAGTCGGGGTCCTGACACAATCAAGACAACCATACCTAAATCAAATCTCTTTAGATTTGAAAACTATTGGTTGGAACTAGAGGGCTTTATGGAGTGTGTGGAATCATCTTGGCTAACCCCATCTAGGAAGACTCACATTACTGCTAAGATTGTTGACAAGTTTAAGCATCTAAGAATGTGCCTTAAGAGATGGCAAATGAATGTTTCCAAGTTAAAATTGTTGATTAGCAAGTGTAATCATGTGGTCTTCCTTTTAGATGAGTTGGAGGAATGGAGGCCCTTGTTTAGACAGGAGTTCAATTTCAGGAAAATTGTGAAGGCCCATTTGGAAAAGCTTTTGCACCTGCACTGCATGTACTGGAAAAAGAGATGCAATATCAGGTATATTAAGGTTGGGGGTGAGAACACCAAGTTTTTTCATGCCATGGCCACTGAGAGGCACAGGAGAAATTCAATTGCTAGTCTTAAATTACCTGATGGCTCTGTGGTCTCTGACCATGATCAAATGGCTGGAATTATTTGGAGCTGTTTCAAGAACAGAATGGGCACTTCTAGAGGGATTGCAATGGGTTTTGATTTAGCATCTCTAATAATTCTAGTGGATGGCCTGGATATGCTTACTAAGCCTTTTGAAAAAGAGGAAATGGATGATGTGGTCAAGCACATGCCTGTGGATAAAGCACCTGGACCTGATGGTTTTAATGGTCTATTCTTCAAGAGGTGCTGGCACATCATATCAGCTGATTTCTATGATCTGGCTCATGCTTTTCATGAGGGGACTGCAGTGCTGGACAACATTAATAGTTCTTTCATTACTCTGATACCCAAGAAACTATCACCGGAGGAAGTGGGGGATTATAGGCCTATTTCTCTAACAAGCATGGAACTGAAGTTCCTTTCTAAGATGGCTGCCAATAGGTTTCAGAGGATAATTATGAAATGCATTCATAAGAATCAGTATGGTTTCATTAAGAGCAGAATAATTCAGGACTGCATTGGTTGGACCTTTGAGTATCTGCATCAATGCCATCAGTCAAAGAGGCCAATTGTGATCCTCAAATTGGACTTTGAGAAGGCTTTTGACTCTGTTGAGCATGAAGTTATCTTCCAAATCCTAAGGCACAAAGGTTTTAATGAAAAGTGGATACTATGGATGAAGCAGTTACTTGCCACTGGTACTTCTTCTGTCCTTTTAAATGGTGTGCCTGGGAGGAAGTTTGTTTGCAAAAAAGGAGTTAGACAGGGGGACCCTGTTTCTTCTCTTCTCTTTGTGATAGCTGCTGATCTTCTGCAAACAGTGATCAATGATATGTTCAGCAAGGGGATCCTAAAGTTACCTATTCCCTGCCATGACCAAGACTACCCTATCATTCAATATGCCGATGATACTCTGATCATCCTCCGTGCTGACAGGCAACAACTTCTAGCACTGAAGGATATGCTGTTGGTGTTCTCTCAGTCCATAGGTCTTGATGTCAACTACCATAAATCTTTTATCATTCCTATAAATGTTGAAAATGCAGTCATGACTGAGCTTGCTTCTGCTTTTGGATGCCAAATTGGAAAGATGCCTTTTACTTACCTTGGTCTGCCTGTGGGTTCTACAAGGCCAAAGATGGTGGAAGGCAAGCTTGGCAATTCGGATATGTAAATCTCCTCCCTTGTAACCGACTCTGTGTAACCCTAGTCCCCTCAGGTGTCTACATAAACCGAAGGGTTTAGTCCGTAGAACAACAATCATAATCATAGGCTAGCTTCTAGGGTTTAGCCTCTACGATCTCGTGGTAGATCAACTCTTGTAATACTCATATCATCAAGATCAATCAAGCAGGAAGTAGGGTATTACCTCCATCGAGAGGTCCCGAACCTGGGTAAACATTGTGTCCCCCGCCTCCTGTTACCATCCGCCTTAGATGCACAGTTCGGGACCCCCTACGCGACATCCGCCGGTTTTGACACCGACATTGGTGCTTTCATTGAGAGTTCCACTGTGTCGTCACCATAAGGCTTGATGGATCCTTCGATCATCGACAACAATGCGATCCAGGGTGACGTTTTTCTCCCCGGACAGATCTTCGTATTCGGCGGCATCGCACTGCGGGCCAACTCGCTTGGCCATCTAGAGCAAATCAAGAGCTACGCCCCTGGACGACAGGCCAGGTTTGGAAACTTGAACTATACTGCCGACATCCGTGGAGACTTGATCTTCGACGGTTTCGAGCCTGTGTCAGGTGTGCCTTACAGCCACGACGAGCATGACTTAGCTTTGCCGCCGGACAGTGTTCGGGAGATCACACCTGTGGCAACTAGGGCCCTTGATCCGGAGCAGATCGCGCCGTCCAAGCACGGGTGAATGGACCCCGCCACGGAGGCCGCACACTCAGCGGCGACAGAGCCGAATACTAACTTCACCTCCTACGAGACCTGTGTTGTCGGACCCTTGGATTCATTCCCGGCCACGGTCTCCGAACCGCCTGCGTGTGTGCCTATCGAATCTGATTGGGCGCCGATTATGGAGTTTTCCTTCACGGATATCTTTCAGCACTCACCCCTGGGCGACGCGCTGAATTCATTAAGGTCTCTCTCCTTCTCAGAAGGCCCTTGGCCGAACTATGTCCAGCTGGAGTGGGAAGCGGAAGACGAAGAAATTCATTCCCCACCCACCACCCACTTAATAGCAACTGTCGAAGACTTAACCGACATGCTTGATTTCGACTACGAAGGCATCAACGGTATGGACGACGATGCAGGAGTGGAATAGGAACCACCGCCCACATGGTGTTGGACAGCCACTTCATCACATGATATATACATGGTGGATACACCCAAAGAAAACAATGATGAGGAACGGAAGGATGTAGCGGAGGATATTCCCCTTGAGAAGCAACCAAAGCAACGACGTAGGCACTGGTCCAAATCCCACCTCGGCAAAAACAGCGATAATAGCGCAAGAAAGAATAATACCCCGGTCGAGTCCAACGCAAACAACGACCACATGGACCCAGCGATAGAGCAGGATAAACCAGCGGACGGCAAACATTGTATGGAGCCGATGTCCAATCACGTCGACGCCGATGGTAAAGCTCATCAACCTGTCTCCGGAGAGGAGAACAGTCCAGACGACGATGCACACATCATCCCGGAAAGGCGCTTGGAGCAAGAGGACATCCACAGAAGCCTTATTGCCACCGCAAGGAGTCTAAAGAAGCAGAAGCAAAGGCTTAAGGCCGCGCAAAATACACTCAACAGTAGATGGAACAAAGTGCTCGACACTAAAGAAAAGTACGGTGGCAGCCGCCACACAAAGAGCTATCCGAAGCGCAAGCTACTGCCTGAATTCGATGACGAGGCTTTAGAGCCTATACTGCAGAGAAATAAAATGGCCGATCAGTCGGATCGACCACCCCGTGGCCGCGAAAGGGCGGCTAATGATGTCGCACATAAGTCAGCAGACGATTTACGTGAGGACTTGCAGCAAAAAGCCGGTATGAATAGGTCCATCTATGGATCTAGGAAGCGCGCTCCGGCACAGAATCAAACCCGAACACTACAACCGTCAGAATGCCATGACACATCCAAATACAGGGATGCCGCGCACCCCCTATGCTTCACCGATGAGGTTCTGGATCACGAATTTCCAGAAGGATTCAAACCCGCGAACATAGAGGCATACGAAGGAACGACAGACCCTGGGGTCTGGATTGAGGACTTTATCCTTCATATCCACATGGCTCACGGAGATGATCTCCACGCCATCAAATACTTGCCCCTCAAGTTGAAAGGACTAGCTTGGCACTGGCTGAAGAGCCTCCCTGAAAACTCAATTGGAAGTTGGTAAGAGCTTGAGGATGCTTTTAGGGCTAATTTTCAAGGGACCTATATCCGACCTCCGGATGCAGACGATTTATGTCATATAATTCAACAGCCCGGAGAGTCAGCCTGAAAGCTTTGGAACAGATTCCTCACTAAGTGGAATCAAATTGTTGATTGCCCAGACGCCAAAGCCTTAGCAGCTTTCAAACACAGTGTCCGGGACGAATGGCTCGCCAGACACCTTGGCGAGGAAAAACCAAGGACAATGGCAGCCCTAACAAGCCTTATGACCTGCTTTTGCGTGGGCGAAGATAGTTGGCTGCCTCATAGCAGCACCAGCGACCCAGGCACATCCGAAGTCAGGGATGGCAATGGAAAACCACGACGCAATAAAAGCAATTGTCGAAACAATGAAGACAGCCCAGACAACACGGCGGTAAACGCCAGATTCAGGGGCTCTCGACCCGGTCAACGGAGAAAGCCATTCAAAGGCAGCAGAGATGGACCGTCCAGCCTAAACAAGATTCTATACAGATTATCTTAGATTCATGGCACCTCCGACAAACCGGCAAATCACACCAATAGAGAATGCTGGGTCTTCAAGCAGGCCGGCAAGCTAAACACCGAACACAAGGGGAGGGAGACACCAAGTGAAGACGAGGATGAGCCTCGCCAGCAAAACACTAGGGGACAGAAAAAATTCCCACCAGAGGTCAAAACAGTGAACATGATTCACGTGAGGAGGAGCAAACGCGCACAATGAGACGTATGCACCATGGAGCCCGTCGCCCCAAGTTCAACCCTTGGTTGGCCTGCCCGATCATTTTTGATCGCAGGGATCACCCGACTAGTATCCGGCATGGAGGATCGGCTGCCTTGGTACAAGACCAATAATTGACGGATACCATCTCACCCGAGTCCTTAAGGATGGCAGCAGTAGTCTTAATCTGATATATCAGGACACAGTCCGCAAAATGGGGATAGACCCGACAAGAATCAGCCAAAGCAATACTACCTTTAAAGGAGTAATACCAGGCCCAGAGACCCGCTGCACGGGCTCCCTAGTACTAGAAGTTGTATTCGGTTCTCCCGACAACTTCCGAAGTGAAAAGTTAACCTTCGACATCGCTCCATTTCAAAGCGGCTATCAAGCACTACTCGGAAAGGACGACCTTCGCTCGTTTTAATGCAATACCGCATTACGCTTATCTTAAGCTTAAGATGCCCGGTCCACGTGGCATCATCATAGTTAGCGAAAACACAGAGCGTTCCTTACGTCCGGAAGAATGTGTGGCAACTTTAGCAGCCGAACACTGAACGACCTCTCCAACTAGAATAAATGATCGGTCGTCAAGACCATGGGCACGGCTAGACGAGTCTGGCACACCACTAGCTGTAACAGCTCAGATCAACCTAAGACTGGGTCGATGGATATACCCCAATAGGTGGTGCTAGGGGCCTCCCACACGTAAAAGGACTACAGTTCGGCTTGACTGTATTCAGATTGAATTTTAATGGTTTATTAACAATAACCAATTTTTCTCACGAAAACTTTCACCTGGGCTTTTGTCTCTTACAGATGATCATCGTGCTACACCCATCGGAGACACGGGCGCAGACGTGCAGCAGGGCCCCGTCCAAAGGTTTCTTTTAAGACCCTGTGTAAACCTTTTTTACTCTCTCTTGTTGCTTCACACCCTTCAGATACTCAACATAACTAAGAGGGATGCTGGCGTTATTGGCATTTCGTCACGTCAGACTAATGCACGTACCTGGAAATTCAGGGCTTATTATCGAGGGCTACTCAGCCCAGTATATGTTGTAAAGACCGAATACCTTAGGGAGTGTTCGGCATCGCGAGTTTGGCCTTATATGCATCAGCTCTGAATCATGTCTTTGGTCAATAGTTGGGTTTGCCCGACTCCCGTGTTTTGCTACCTTACGTTCCGCTCTATCGGCTAAGGTGGCACCGGGAGAACTACTACGATTTTGCTCTGGTTTATCTGGATGAGCACCTTAGTAGAGAAAGCCGAAAACTGACTGTCATGATAAAGCGCGAGACTGGTCAACTACTCGAGGACTCAGCGGAATCTTCGTGATTCCTCCGCATTAATGAAGGACCGGTTTACCAGTCATGTATGTATGCACACTGTATTCGGACAAGCGCGGAAGTACCAAGGGCTATATAGTAGCCCCACTGTCGACCTCCTATGGCTAAGTGAAAGTGTTAAATCAATATAGTCCGATTGCCTTGTTCGTCGCGCTATTACCTCCTTAATGGATCAAAACGTTGGATCAAGTGTGAATACGCGCTTTTCCGAACACCCAAGCATTATATGCGTGGGGGCTGAAGCCGATGACTGCAAACTTTCAGGTTATATACATACATAAACGGCCGCACAGGAGGCATCATAATACTTTTAGCCAAAAGTATAAACACAACCTTTATAATCCAAATAGCATTGTTTTTACAATTGGGATACATGTCACTCGAACATGATACTCTTTGAGCACTGTGCCTCTATTAAATGAGCGCCTTCTAGGACTTCTTCAAAATAGTGCTCGGCCGAGACCTGGCCTACAGACGGACCCCGAGTTGCAATAGCGGTGGCATCCATCTCTACCCAGTATGTCTTAACACGAGCAAGAGCCATCCGCGCACCCTCTATGCACGCCGACCTCTTACAGAGTCGATATGCGGCACAGCACCAAGGAATCGTTGCACTAAACCAAAATAACTATTCGGCCTTGGTCCATCCGGCCAAAGATGATCCACGACAGACCTTATGGCAGGCCCGGACAACCAATGGAGCTCAGCCCACTCAGCCATTTGCTCATTTAACAGCAGCGGATGCGTTGGAGCACTGAACTGCGACCAGAACAACTTTTCCACTTCGTGATCTTTTTGATTTTGGAAAAACTCAGTCGCATCAGTAGCACTCGTTGCCAAGTCCAAGTACGTGTCTGCGGCACTCCATAATTGATCCAGAGGGGCATACTTCGGATCTCCAAACTTTGTCTGCAACAAAAAGGGCTTCCCAGCCGTGATATCTCCGGCTTGACAAAGCTCCTCCTTCGCCGCTCTGATTTTAGAGAGGGTTTCCTTGGCTGCTACCATGGCTTTCTTTAGGTCCGCCATTTTCCCTTGGCTTTCCTTTTCAAGAAAGCTCATACCGGGCGGCGGCATCCTTCAGCTCAACAGCCATCTTGGCTATTTTATCTTTGCTCTGGCGATGAGCAGCCCTTTAGGGCGGCTGCATCACTTCTCCTGGCTTGTTCCTTGGCTCGGGCAAGCTCCGCCCGAAGGGTCTCCATGACGGCAGCTCCATCTGCAGTCACATCATGTTATAGATACTAGCATCGTGCTCCTCTTAATATCTGTTGACCACTGAAGAGTACATACCATGTGCCTCGTAAAGCCGCTTGTTCACAAGCACGATGTCGGCATCTGCCGTATCAAGCTGCCTCCTTAGTTCGGCAAACTCACCAGTCCGGCCAGCCACCGGACCCTCAGCCGCATGCACATGTGAGCACCATGATCATTTCCTGGGACTATGATCCTCTGTTTGCCGCCTCTGGACAGCAACCAGAGTCTCAGGGGCTACTATCTATATAGGGCACACCTAGCATGTGCGGTACCGTCAAAAATATATATATTACATTGCGTACCTCAAAGCCTTTTAGCAGGCTCATAAAAGCTTCAGGCATCCCACTTTTGGCGGATGAAATCCTTTCAACCAACGTACCCATTAAAGTACGATGCGCCTCTGAGATAGCCGCTTGCTGCAGAAGACACATTAGTGCGTCCAGTCGTGCACCAGACAGTCCCGGACTCTTTCTGTTGCTCCCCTTAGGAGCCGATTACCCGGACTTTGGCTGGCTGAAGGGTGACCTTCCGGCCTTGGCGGATCAGGAGAAATCATCCGTGACGACACCTCGGGGTCGTCCACCTCATGAGGTGGGGAGATAGGGGGGGCGTTTCGCTCTCCATCATCTCCGGAAGAAGATCCCCCGAAGACGAACTCTGTCGAGAAGGGCTATGTTCCGAACTACAAGACATACGTCTCGGTTATTGTCCTTGGAGATGAAGCAGGATATATTTACCAAAAGTACTCTCGTCCACTTACAGCTCGGTGGAGGGCTGATCCCCTTGCGGGCACTGTGTGATAAGGATGCCCTTCGGGGCGGGGCCCACTGACGAAGGTTTCTTCCCTCGTTTGGAAACCCTCGTTTCCAAGTCTTCAGAGGAGGTCCTCTTCTTTCCTTGGGGGAGGGAATTTTATATTCTTCTCCCCGGTTATCCTCCTCCGTGGAGACACTAATTCCCCCGGTTTGGATGAGTAATATGTGAGGCCTGCTTTCGACTTCTTTAATCCTCCCTTTATCTTCCCCTGATGACACTTGATAAGATGCAAGCTCAAGCATCCTGGCTAGTACAAGATCTGGTGAGCCTTCGGGAAGGGGGGCCGAACACCTGATCATCTTCTCCTTTCTTATCCAGTCCTGGCCAAGAGCAATTTTTTCAGAATGATGTTATGACAAATGAAAAGACGGCGTGTTCGGCCGGAGAATTACTTACGTGGGTATCTCGACGATTGCAGTCTAGGCCCGCATCCTCGGTGGTGTCCGGACACTTTATTCATGATCCGAAGAACAATCCATACATCCCTTAAACCGTCACACCGAAGAATTGCTGAATAGTTCGCGGTCCTTCCTGGTTGAACTCCCACATATGGAGAGGTCGACGTTGGCATGGCAGGACCCGACAAACTAGCATGACTTGCATTACCTTGCCAAGGCTGACATCTCTCTTGAGGAGATCTCGGATGCGACTCTGCAATGTCGGCACGTCATTAACTGGCCCCCAGTCTAGCCCCTTGTTGACCCATGATGCCAGTTGTGGCGGCGGGCCCGAACGGAAGGTGGGTGCAGCTACCCACTTAGTACTTCGGGGAGCTGTGATGTAAAACCACTCCCGCTTCCATAAGTCGGACATCTCCGGGAAGGAACCCTTTGGCCATGGAGCATCGACGCCTTTACTTATTATGGCGCCTCCGCATTCTGCGTGTCGCCCATCGATCATCTTCGGCTTCACATTCAAGGTCTTAAGCCATAAGCCGAAGTGCAGGGTGATGCGGAGGAAGGACTCACACGCGACGATAAACGACGAGATGTGAAGGATGAAATCTAGAGATAGATCATGGAAGTGGAGCCCGTAATAGAACATAAGTGTGACACCTCGAGACCGATGCGCTAGGTGTCTTTCGGTTATTTGCTGTTGTTGCCTTGTCTTTCGCTTGCATGTTGCATCTTGCCATGTCATCATGTGCATTGCATCATCATGTTTTCGAAACTTGCATTCGTCCCGGTTCCCCAGTTCTCTCCGTTGTCCGTTCTGAGCCAGACACACTTGCACGCGCCCGCGGCACCTCCGAAATATTATTTTATAAGTGGCCGAAAAATGTTCTCGGAATGGGTTGAAAGTTGGCATGCAGTGTTGTTTTGTTGTCAGTAGGCTGCCTGCCAAGTGTTATCGCATTTGGAGTTCATTTGATAGCCCAACCATTAAAATATAGCGGCAATAGTAGCCGGTGTTTTTGTCGGACGTTTTCGGTCTCCGGAAATGGCTGTCGGGCCTCTCTCTCTCTCTCTAAGCCTGAGGCCTTCTGCACGCGTCCGAAAAGTTGTCCCGTACCCGACCCGGACGATCGCTACCATTGTGTCCGGATCATCCCCAAACATCTACAAAACATCTCCGTTTTCTATTTGGACTCCACTAAGCGATTTATTCTCGTCCGTCCAATTTAATCGGAGGGTCCAAATATAACCCTCCTTTTCTATATATATATATAGGCCTCTTGCCTAATCCCTAAAATCCCAGGCCGTCTGTACCATCCCCATCCTCTCGCAGTCACCACCACTCTCTCCTCGCAATCTGAACACACCCAGTCCCTTGCCTCCACTTGGCCAGATCCATCAACCAAACCCCACTCAATCTCGACCGCTAGATCTTAGATCCTATGGCCCAGAGAGCCTCCTGTAGCCCCGCAGTTCCACCCATCGCCACCAGCCCCGATCTGGACCGAGGCACCCCCGTCCGCCCGAGCACCGCCCTACTGCGCCGACAGGTGAGACGACGCCCGCGAGCACCAGCTTGACCGTGTCACGCCATCACCAAGCACGAGCTCCTCCAGCCCCAGATGCAACGAGCCTTGCCAGATCCAGCTCCTGCACCTTGATGCTCGGCGTCCCCGTGCTCCTTGTCGCTGGAGCAGCACTGGATCAGGAGGACCTCGTCGTCCTCTAGTTTCCCTGCAGCCTCGCGCCACCGGGGACCTGCTGCCGGCGACCTTGTCCTCCGACAACCACCTACCAGGCCGCCCCTCTGCTCCCCTCGATGCGTCCCTTTTTCCTCTCCTTCTCCCTCTTGTCTCACTATCCCTCCCTCTAACCTTGATAGGAGGAGACACCATGGACGATCTCCCTGCGTCCCTGCCAAAGGATCCCCTGTCCGCCACCTCCGGCCACCTCCCCGCCGCGTCGCCCGCCGGATCCGCCCTTCTGCTCCATCCCACAGCTCGTCGGAGTCCCTATGTCCCGCTGTTGACTACGTCCCCACTGTCATCGTGTTCTTCCGCCAAGTCCCTAGATCCGCCGCCCTGCTTCATGCCTTGGCCCGCCATGGATGGCCGGTTCTGCCAAGCTCCTCCGCCGTCTTGCCAAGACCCTCCTTGCGCCGCTGCAGGCTCCCTGCCCCGCCTCTACTTCTCCAGTCGAGCAGGAGGAAGACGCCCCTGCCTTCGCTCGCTTGGCCCAGCCGCGCCTGTTGACTGTGCTAGTGACTAATCCTGCTCGCTCCTGTTGACCCGCACATGGGTCGTGTCCCACCCGAGGCCCAGCAGCGCCCCACCACCCTCTCCTTTGTACCGGCCTGTTAGGCCCAATGGTGAGAAAACCACAGCCCAGCGCCCAGCCAGTTTCGGCCTGCTCCATTTTCTTTCTTGATCTATGAATTTCCGAATTTCCAGGGAATTGACAGTTTTATAGAAAAGCCCTTCAAGTCCATGCATTTAATAACTTTACAACCGTGCATCATATGTAAAAAAATTATATATATATATATATGAAAATTCTTAGTTTTTCATCTAGTTTCATAATATGCAACTTTCAACCATGTTTAAAATGTTTAAACTGTTGTTTGCATTTATTTGTTTAATAACTTGCTAAAATGATTTATTTCATAACTAAATAATCGTTGCTCCAAATTTAATAAACTTTATATGTAAATGGGGTAGAAAAATGCCTAGTTTAACATAGTGGCTTTACTTTGCATGTTTAACAACCCTAAAATTTGGGTTAGGGCAGAACAGTACCAACTTCGAAATATGCATACGGGGTTTTACTGGAATTGTTGTTCGTTGTTTTCGGCCTCACTTAAAACATGCCTAAATAGGTAGTTTTGTTGTGCTTAAGCCCTTTCCATGTTTAATAACATTTAACATTGTTGGGTACATAAATGAGAGAGAAATAAATAATTGACGTGGTGTTTCGTCAATATGCAACGGAGTTGCATATTGAGCTCCACTTAACTTGTAGTGTTGTTTATGCACTTTGCCATTCCATGCTTCATTAAACCGGACATGCACCATACTTGGTTGTGCATCATGCCATGTTGATGTGATGGTTTTTTACCATGTTGTTTGCTTCTTTTCGGGTTGCTTCTCGCGTTGGCTTCGGTTTCGTTCCGGAGTTGTGAGGATTCGTTCGACTACGTCCGTTTGTCTTTTTCTTGGACTCATTCTTCTTCCTTGCAGGATCTCAGGCAAGATGACAATACCTTCAAAATCACTTCTATCTTTGCTTGCTAGTTGTTCGCTCTATTGCTATGCCGCGTTTCCTACCACTCGCTATATCATGCCTCCCATATCGCCATGTCAAGCATCTAACCAACCTTTCCTAGCAAACCGTTGTTTGGCTATGTTACCGCTTTTGCTCAGCCCCTCTTATAGCATTGCTAGTTGCAGGTGAAGATGAAGTTTGTTCCATGTTGGAACATGGATACATTGGGATATCACAATATCTCTTATTTAATTAATGCATCTATATACTTGGTAAAAGGTGGAAGACTCGGCCTTATGCCTGGTGTTTTGTTCCACTCTTGCCGCCCTAGTTTCCGTCATACCGGTGTTATCTTCCTTGATTTTGCGTTCCTTATGCGGTTGGGGGAATGGGACCCCCTTGACAGTTCGCTTTGAATAAAACTCCTCCAGCAAGGCCCAACCTTGGTTTTACCATTTTCCACCTAAGCCTTTTTCCCTCGGGTTTCCGGAGCCCGAGGGTCATCTTTATTTTAAACCCCCGGGCCAGTGCTCCTCTAAGTGTTGGTCCAACCTTTCAGCAGCTGGTGGCCACCAGAGGCAACTCTGGGTTGGCCTACCGGAATCTTGGACAATCTGGTGTGCCCTGAGAACGAGATATGTGCAGCTCCTATCGGGATTTGTCGGCACATTCGGGTGGCTTTGCTGGTCTTGTTTTACCATTGTCGAAATGTCTTGTAACTGGGATTTAGAGTCTGATCGGGTCTTCCTGGGAGAAGGAATATCCTTCATTGACTGTGAGAGCTTGTGATGGGCTATGTTGGGACACCCCTGCAGAGTTTTGAATTTTCGAAAGTCATGCCCGTGGTTATGGGCAGATGGGAATTTCTTAATATCCTGTTGTAGGTAACTTGACACTTAACTTAATTAAAATACATCAACTGCGTGTGTAGCCGCGATGGTCTCTTTCCGGCGGAGTCCGTGTTGTGGACACGGTTCTTGTGTTATGCTTGAACGTAAGTAGTTTCAGGATCACTTCTTGATCACTTCTAGTTCACGACCATTGCATTGCTTCTCTTCTCGCTCTTAATTGCGTAAGTTAGCCACCATATATGCTAAGTGCTTGCTGCAGCTCCACCTCACTACCCTTTCCTACCCATAAGCTTAAATAGCCTTGATCTCGCGGGTGTGAGATTGTTGAGTCCTCGTGACTCACAGATACTCCCAAACAGTTGCAGGTGCCGATGATACCAGTGCAGGTGCTGCAATCCAGCTCAAGTGGGAGCTCGATGAAGATCTTGTTCGTTGTGTTGTTTCGTTTCCTATTGATCAGTAATAGAGCCCAGTTGGGACGATCGAGGATCTAGCAATTGGGGTTTTCATCTTTTAGTTGGTTTTGCAGTCGGACCTTGTTTGTATTCTGGATGATGTATGTTTAACTTGTATTTGTGTGAAGTGGCGATTTTAAGCCAACTCTTTATCTCTTCCTTATTCAGTACATGAGATTGTGTGAAGATTATCCCTCTTGCAACAAACCTACCATGCGGCTATGCCTCTAAGTCGTGCCCCGACACGTGGGAGATATAGCCGCATCGTGGGTGTTACAATAAGCCCTCTAACAAAGGGATCAAGATTGATGCCTAGCTCTCGGAGGAAGTGGGAAACTAATACGACACTCTCGTTGGGTTTGGGAGTAGGGATGACCTGCCCTTGAGCAGGTAGCTTGTGCAAAATTTCGGTGGTCAGATACCTGGCTTCTCTTAGGTTCTTGATGTCCTCCTCTGTGACAGAAGAGGCCATCCACCGGCCTTGAAGGTTGGATCCGCACATGATTAAAGGTCCGAAGCGCTTATGCTGAGCCTTGGGTGTTGGAATTCGAGGTGGGGAAAGGGAAGGATCGAGCGCGAGAAGAAAAGGACAGGCCTTGGCCCCTTTATAAACAGGATGAATATCAAGCGTCCTCCGCGTGGCCGTTCGGAACTTGCCTAAAATCGAGGAGTCGTACCAGCAGGCGTGATTAGGTTACCCGCACCCGTATTGATGAGAATCTGGTGATAAGGGGACACGATCTCTACTTCGATAGGACATGCCAAGAAAACCGCCCCGCAATATGTGCAGTAGCTGGTTGAGAAAAATGGTTCAAATAATGACCGGGCCATGGCATGATGTCACGTTATGAAAAGTTGTCAGCAGATTAGATCTGTGGACATATTATACTCTCTACGGTGGTATGTGGAATTGGTTTTGCAGAGCCGGACACTATCCTTGTGTTCGAAATCTTCTATGGAGTATTCGGAGGAGGAACCCGCCTTGCAATGCCGAAGACAATCTGCGCGCCGGACTCATGGTCATTGAAGCCTGGTTCAGGGGCTACTGAGGGAGTCCTGGATTAGGGGGTCCTCGGACTGCCGGACTATATACTTTGGCCAGACTATTGGACTATGAAGATACAAGATTGAAGACTTCGTCCCGTGTCCGAGTGGGACTCTCCTTTGCGTGGAAGGCAAGCTTGGCAATTCGGATATGTAGATCTCCTGCCTTGTAACCGACTCTGTGTAACCCTAGTCCCCTCCGGTGTCTATATAAGCCGGATGGTTTTGTCCGTAGAACAACAATCATAATCATAGGCTAGCTTCTAGGGTTTATCCTCTACGATCTCGTGGTAGATCAACTCTTGTAATACTCATATCATCAAGATCAATCAAGCAGGAAGTAGGGTATTACCTCCATCAAGAGGGCCCGAACCTGGGTAAACATTGTGTACCCCGCCTCCTATGACCATCCGCCTTAGACGCATAGTTTGGGACCCCCTACTCGAGATCCGCCGGTTTTGACACAGACAGCGGCTCCTCCTCCAGCGAGAGCAGCAGTAGTGGTGGCTACGACAAGCTGCCGCGCCGCCGGGCTCACTTCGTGGATGGCGGCGGGTTGTCCCAGCGCGCTCAGGTGAAGCGCAAGGAGGGCTCCGGCTGAGCCCGGGGGCCCTTGGAGCCAACCCTCGTGTGCTGCCGCGGCTGTGCAAGCCACTTTTGTTTATCCTTCCTTTTGTTCCTGCATTATTAAAAAATCAAGCATGGGGCCTTATGGGGGCATCTAATGGACTATGGTATTTATGCTACTATGTTATGCTTATTGCTTTGTTGCGTGCGGTATGATACTTAGATTGATGCACTTGCGGTAGCTCCCCTCCTCGTGAGAGCGTGCGCGTCCCACTATCTGGTGTGGCCCTTCTTTCTGTCAGCTCGGGATTCTCCGACCTCAGGGGGTGTCACGAGGCTGCGGAGTCATTAGAAAGCTTTTTTGGGTGTCCTTGTTCTTCTTTGCATGAGCCCTCAGTCATCAGCCTATCATGGCTCAATGCAGCGTGCTGCATTACCCGGGGGGGCATGGACATCAAGAGGGCACACAGATCACGAGCTTGCTCGAGGGCGTCCCGCGAGGATAGAAGAAGCTAGAGATCTGAATGAGCGGGAATATGGCGAAGTGTGTTTGCTGCGCAGGGCAAGGCCGTCGCACAGACATAGCTACCCAGCCCCCGCATGCGAGACGCGCAAGAAGGAGTGGCGGGCAACTGCCGATCCTCCAAAACCAAGACCAAAACGCAAATGGGAAAACGGAGGGGGAAGTTTGTTAAGAAGCTAAAAGCATGCAAACTCGAAAGTCATTAAAAGGTTGTGAACCAAATACAGAAAACAAATGAACAGACACGTCCGGCACCTAGTCTAGTGTTCTCACCAGCGCGGTGCTAAGTGCTGCCACTAGAATGTGGGAGGGAGCCCCTGAGGCCGGAGGGCGGCACTCTAGAGTCTCCGAGGCGTATACAACCCCACTCATTATTATGTCAGAGTGTCACGAGCGGAGACCTTCACAAGTAATGGGCCTTGCTTCATGGGTAGAACCTTCGAAGGTGCTGGATGTTCTAGGTGTTCTGGATGGGGATCCCGTCCTGTGTCTCGAGGCGCGCGGCACAAGGCCTGGAGACGCAGGTGACCCTAAACGGGTGCTCCCACATTGGTGAGAGCTTATGCAGACATTCCCTGGTGTCGGTGTCAAAATCAGCGGATCTCGGGTAGGGGGACCCGAACTGTGCGTCTAAGGCTGATGGGAACAGGAGGCGGGGGACACAATGTTTACCTAGGTTCGGGCCCTGTCGATGGAGGTAATACCCTACTTCCTGCTTGATTGATCTTGATGATGTGAGTATTATAAGAGTTGATCTCCCACGAGATCGTAGAGGCTAAACCCTAGAAGCTAGCCTATGATTATGATTGTTCTTTTCCTACGGACTAAACCCTCCAGAGTCGGTTACAAGGGAGGAGATCGACATATAGGAATTGCCAAGCTTGCCTTCCACGCAAAGGAGAGTCCCACCCGGACACGGGACGAAGTCTTCAATCTTGTATCTTCATAGTCCAACAGTCCGACCAAAGTATATAGTCCGGCTGTCCGAGGACCCCCTAATCCAGGACTCCCTCAGTAGCCCCTGAACCAGGCTTCAATGACGATGAGTGCGGCGCGCAGATTGTCTTCGGCATTGCAAGGCGGGTTCTTCTCCAAATCTCGAGCACCTACGCTCCTTGGCTTCTATGCTTTAATAATGGTTATCTTCCACGTGTCGAGCGAATGCGAGAAATCGGGGCATTTTTACATTTGCCACCCTAACCATGTAAGTAAATCGTCTATTTAAAGAGACGGGGATCCTCAGATCCAGATCACACCATCCTCCCACAGCGAGTATCCATCGGAGCACGCCCAGAAAAGTCCATCCCATCATGGCCGGTCATCGCAGCTCCTCCTCTTTCTTCCGTAGCACTAAGCCAGGCAATTGGGAGAAGTGTTCCATCCCCCACAGCCAATTAGTAGAGTTACAGACCCAGGGGTTTCTCCCTCCTGTGTATATGGCCCCCGTCCGAGCCGGACTAGCCACTTATAATGGAGGGGAGCAAGCGGAGAGCTTTCCCAACCCATCCAGGGGGGAGCCGGTATGCCTTGTCCCTTACTTATTGAGGGGACTCGGATTTCCATTCCATCCGTTCCTCTGTGGGCTCCTGGAGTTCTACGGCCTCTAGCTGCATAACTTTACTCCCGCCTCCATATTACACATTGCCGGCTACATCGCCTTTTGCAAGCTGTTTCTAGGCTGTGAAGCTCATTTCGAGCTATGGAAGAGGCTATTCTGCCTCGTACCCCGTACACAAGAGGGGTCAATATATCAAGTGGGCGGAGCCAAAATATGGTGCATCGCCGGGACAGGATACCTGTCCGGTACTCCGAAGAAGACATCCAAAGACTGGCCTTTGGAGTGGTTTTATATGGAGGACGTCCCCCTTCCGGACCCTATTTGGATGGTTCTTCCTGTGTTTAATAATTCCCCTTACAGAGAGGTCCTTTACCTGATGGGCAGGATAAAAATGCTGGCCAAATCAGGACTGACAATAGTCGAGGTTATGTCAATATGTATAATGCGGGGGGTGCATCCACTTCAGTATTGGGGGAAACCCATGTGGCACTTCAATGGAGAAGACGATGCCACCCACTGCGGTCGTAAAGGTCCGGACTCCGCCGCTGCTCTAGTGAAAATACTGTCTGATTTGTACAAAGGAGAGGAAGAGGAGTTCATCCACATTAAGCCACGGAATGGATTCTCCATGTACAACCCCCCAAACTCGGTGAGCTGCTACCTTTTACTCCAGACCTTCCCGCATTCTTCATCATAAATATTTACCTTGCTATTTCATAGCAGGAACTGCAAAAATATGTGAGGGAGGTCCACAACCTGTCTGTACAGCTAGAGGACCCCAGACTCGAAGAAGATCCGGACATATATGTGGAGCTCGTCGACAAGACGTTCTATCAGTTAAGATGCGATGGTGCCTTGGTGGCCATCATAGCCGATTATCCTCTCCTGCTCCCCACATCGCGTGTAAGTAAAACCGGAGTCCCAACTTACGAGAAGGATCCCTTTTTTGCACCTCATCCACCGCACACGTATTGCGTCTTACAGGGAAGGCCCTCGGGGCGCCATGCCGAACCCGCGGTGACTCATCAACAAGGGGCACCGAAGCCGGGTAGGCTTAAAAGGAAGGCGGTCAGGACTGAGACATTGTCGCAGAGGTATGGAAAAAAAACCCTGCTCCGTGGTTATCGTCTTTAAAATTCTTTTCCAAGTTTGACGTAAGAATGAATTATCATTAGTCATATGTCTTTCTCCAAGATCTTTCAAATTCTTTTCATCATTTGTTCAACCTTTCTATTTCTTCATTCCGGAGTGTCTCAACAATTCTTGATGGTGTTTCTCGACGTCATTCTCGGATTTCAAAGACCAAAGAAGAGTTTTCCTCCAAATCTTATATGTTCTCTTGAAGATTCATGGTTGTAGCTTGATGCCATCCTCTCATAATTGTTGTCGATTGTGAGAATTCTTTTCACCCATCCGGAGAAATTCAAGAGTCTTTTAAGTTTGATTCTCCAGAGCTCATCATCTCAGAAGTATTCATTTCAGCTCTCAGCTCTCATTCTTCATCATTCAAATATTCTCTAAAAAGCTCATGATCTCTTCATTCTCTTGTATCGAATTCCCTCAAGTATCTTCATTCGTTCTCTAACTCCTCCTGGTGTTTCCTTATCATTTCTTCGTTCATTTTCAATTCTTACGGTGCTTCGTTCAAGATTTCTCTTCCTTAGTTATCATATCAATTCATTTGTTGTTTCCAAATCCTACTTGTGGTTCGTGAAGACCTTCCCAAGTTGGCGCTATTCTATCTTAATCCATTCTACGAGAATAAGTAGCATGCCAAATCCGTTGCTTGTCATCAATTTAATTGGTGAAGGATACACATAATGTAATTCTTATTCTTCTTTCACCCAAGTGACTAATTCCTTCCTTCGGGTTTGTTCATGATGAATAAATTCTCGGTTCAAGTGCTTCATACTTTGTCTGTAGTTCCAAGTTTTCCACTTTATCTCGTCACGAAGCTCCATCTAAATCATTGCAAGGCTTCACCTGGTGTTTTCAACTTCTCTTCCTTCTATCATCCTTTTTTTAACAGAGTTTTTCATGGAGTTACTACTGGTGGTTCATCAAGGATTCTTTTCATTATTCAATTGTTCTTCAAGATTTCTCTCGGAGTGAAGATCCGCCAAGCTATACCCTAAAATAAACATGGTGTTCAACACATGTTTTGTTTTGAGGAGTTCAAGCATTCTTCATCTTTCATTCTGAAGTGCAATTCTTCTTACCCTATCTTTTGAGGTGGTGTTATGTCATTGTTGATAATTTCCCTTCCCGTCTCATGATTCAAAGTTGTCAAGAATGAGATAGTTAAACACATCAATTTTTTCGAGCATGAGCTCTTCTCAATCCATCAATCTCTTCGTTGGAGATACATTGGGTTATATTTCACCTAAAGCCTTCCCTAAGGAATGTTGCTAATTGTGGTGTCTATCAATAATCCAAGTTTCCTCCTATTCTCGCGGTGAAAGTAGTTTTTCATCTCTTTGGTGCTCTCACTAAAATCAATGGCTTCCTTTAGTGGTCGTTTGTCACCTCATAATGTTTAGATGTTTCCATAAGCCCACTACAAGCTTATTCGTTTCGTTGTTGGTTTTCCAACAACTCCGTTATAACCTTCTTGGAAGGGTGTTTTCCAAGCTTAATTGTGGCAAAAGTTGTCATTTTCTTCTCCATTTTGTTATTCCAATGATTTATCTTCTATTCTTCCTTCCGGAGGCATTGTGATGTTGCTCTCTTCGACACATCATCTTGTTTTGTCAAGTTCATGTTGAATTCTTTCCCTTTACAGTCAGAGTGCTGTCCAAATTATATCAATCTTATTACTTCTCTATCTTGTTTTAAACAGAGTGTTGTGTCATCTCTTCGAGTTCTTGTCACCTTATCAAGTCTTGTGTCTCTTTTCAACTGGAGTGTTGTTCAAATTTGTTATTCCTTCTTCCTTGTTTATCTCGTTCCAACCAAAGTGGTTTCAATTCCTTCTGGTTCATTGTGCTCGTCATTCATAGCTTCGCAACCTCCAAGGTTCACATGGTGTTCCTTGTTTCTATTTTCTACCGGAGTGCTCTCAAATTCGTTCAACTCTGTTGTGTTCTTTCTTTCTTTCAAATTTTCAACCTCTCAAGGTTGATTGGTGTCACTCTTTTGTCAAAGAAGCAACTAAGTGTTACCTCTTCTCTTCCTCTTCCGTTTCCCTCTAGTGCCATCCTAGATCTCGGGATGAGATCCTCTCGTAGTGGTGGAGTGTTGTGACGCCACGAGACCATTGAGCCAGGTGTCTTCCAGTTATTCATTGTTGTTGCCTTGTCATTTTCTTGCGTGTCGCATCTTTCCATGTCATCATGTGCATTGCATCATCATGTTTTTAAAAACTTGCATCCGTCCGGGTTCCCTCAGTTCCGTCCGTTGTCCGTTCTGAGCCCAGACACACTTGCACGCGCACGCGGCACGTCTGAAATATTATTTTATAAGTGGCCAGAAAAATGTTCTCGGAATGGGATGAAAGTTGGCATGCAGTGTTGATATGTTGTCAGTAGACCGCCTGTCATGTTTCGTCGCATTCGGATCTCGTTTGTTAGCCCAATCGTTAAACTTATAGCGGCATTATAGTCAGTTTATTCGTCGGACGTTTCGGTCATCGAAACTGCCGTCGGGCCTCTCCTTCTCTTCTCTCTCTTTTCTGAGCCCATCAAACCCCTCACCTTCGTTGACCGTTCCGAGACCAACCGGTGAGGGAGTCTTGGATTAGGGGGTCTCCGGACAGCCGGACTATGTCCTTTGGCTGGACTGTTGGACTACGAAGATACAAGATTGAAGACTTCGCCCCGTGTGCCGATAGGACTCTACTTAGCGTGGAAGGCAAGCTAGGCAATACAGATATGTATATCTCCTCCTTTGTAACCGACCTTGTGTAACCCTAGCCCCCCCGGTGTCTATATAAACCGGAGGGTTTTAGTCCGTAGGACAACATACAATCATACCATAGGCTAGCTTCTATGGTTTAGTCTCTCCGATCTCGTGGTAGATCTACTCTTGTAATACTCACATCATCAAGAATAAATCAAGAAGGACGTTGGGTTTTACCTCCATTAAGAGGGCCTGAACCTGGGTAAAACATCGTGTCCCCTGCCTCCTATTACCATCCACCTTAGATGCACTGTCAGGGACCCCCTACCCAAGATCCGCCTGTTTTGACACCGACATTGGTGCTTTGGTTGAGAGTTCCTCTGTGACGTCGCCGTAAGGAAGGATGCCTCATCTTGTTGTTAAAAACAACATTACCGCCGGGGGAGCTCTGGCTGTTGGCCAAACTCTCCGGCTAGGAAGTTTCGTCATGACCGCCTGCTCGGCCGCTGCACCGACGATGACTTCTCGGGTCATCAAAAACAGCCTCCACATCTTCTCGGAATTCGCCGAGCAGATGGATCCAATGGAGCTCTGTTCCCTAAACGAACTCTTGGATCGCATCGCCACCTTGGGAGTCGCTACCGACTATGATCGGATTGGGCTTAAACCCGATCGAAGGGAGATTAACTCTCCACCGGTCACCCATCATGTTGCGGTGGTGGAGGAGCAATGCGGCAATTCTACCTCTATCTTGAGGACTAATTACGTTCGGATTCCTGAGCTCTCCGAGCCGGATACCTGTTTACGGGAGGACATCACCCAAACCCTAAACCCAGAGTCAGGCAGCGGGCCAGACTCGTCGGGCAACATACCGGAATCCGAACTTCCAAGATCAAAAACCCCTCGGCCCCTTTGTCTTAGATCGGGTAGGGGTTCGGACTCAAATCCATCCACCCACCCAGACATAAACGATCTTTCCCACATCAGGCAAGAGCCCCATGAAACAGTACATCATTATTGGGCCAGATTCCTCCTTGTGATGAACAATGTTAAGGACTGCCGCGAGGAAGACGCAGTCTCACTTTTCTGCAATAACTGCATGGTCAAGGGAATCCTTAACGCCATAAGTCGCCGTGACATATCACGCTTCGTCGATTTGGCGTCCATAGTACAAAAGTACTGTGTGATGGAAAGTGCCTGGAAAACCAAAACGAAATTTTGGGATAATCCGGCTCCGGATATGCACCCAGTCCGAGGTAAAAGGGTGCACTACCATAAGACAACCGAGTTCATCATAAAGAAGCAAAAACCCTCTACAGGGCACGGAACCGTATTGGAGGGATGGCTCAACGGACCCTGCAAAATTCATAGCACAACGGATACAATACCAACGCACAGCCTTAGAGCATGTTGGATACTCCGGCAGGTGGCCAAAAGTGGTGAGGATCTTCTTATCCCAAATGCCACAGAGCACCATCCCGTGGATAACAATACGGTATTAATAGTCTTTGAGACCTTCAGGTCAAATAATAGGCGCAAGCGAACACTCCACAGCATTGCCGAAATCTGCAATGTAGCAGCAATAAATCCATGGAGTGACACGGCTATTACCTTCAATGCCAGTGACGAACCTAAATTCCGAACAACCCGAGCACTAGCCGCACTGGTCCTCAGTCCAATCGTGGATGGCTTTCGACTCACAAAAGATCCTACAAAGTCGACAGGGACGACGTGATACTCGACAAGAGATCCAGGTACACCTCTTTTAAACCAGCGGATGAAATAGTCAAATTCCAAGTCCACCCAACGGACCCTACAAAAACAGCCTCCATCGGGGCACTGTTAAACCCTGCCGTGGATGCCGCACTACGAGAGTTCCTGCGCGAGAATTGGGACATATTCACCTGGAATCCCTCAGACATGCCAAGAATCCCACACAGACCGGTGGAGCATAGCCTCAATATCCTAAAGGGATTCAAGCCGGTCAAGCAGGCTCTTCCGCATTTCTCCGAACCTAAGAGACAGGACATGGGAGAGGAACTAGCCAAGTTATTGGAGGTCGGATTCATCAGAGAAATAAAACACCCCGACTGGCTAGCAAACCTGGTGATGGTACCAAAGAAGGATAAATCCTGGCGCCTTTGTGTCGATTTCAAGGACCTCAATAAAGCTTGCCAAAGGATCCCTTCCCCCTCCCCGCATTAATCAAATTATAGATGCTACTGCAGGACACGAGTCATTGTGTTTCCTCGACACATACTTCGGTTACCACCAAATCAAGATGCCGGAGTCCGACCAAGCCACAACGGCATTCATCACAGCATACGGTCCCTTCTGTTTCAACACAATGCCTTTCGGGCTCAAAAACACCGGCGCAACATATCAGCGCATGATTCAGACAAGTCTGGAGAAACAAATCGGCAAAACAGTAGAGGCATACGTAGATGATGTGGTCGTCAAAACCAAACACGTTGACTCTCTGATAGACGACTTGAGGCTCACATTCGACAACCTCCAAACATACGACATCAAGCTCAATCCGGAAAAATGCGTTTTCGGCGTACCAGCCGAAAAGCTCCTGGGTTTCGTTGTCTCCAGTAGAGGTATTGAAGCTAATCCGGCCAAAATCCGAGTTTTGTCATAGTTGGCTACCCCAACAGACCTCAAACAAATCCAGAAGTTAACTGGATGTGTGGCGGCTCTAAGCCGCTTTATCTCCCGCCTAGGAGAAAAGGCATTACCCCTTTATCGCCTCCTTCGGTGCACCGAACACTTCGAGTGGACGGACACTACCACAGCCGGATTGGAAGAAATAAAAGCCATACTAGCAACCAACCCAATCCTGGCCGCGCCAAACATCGGCGAACCAATGCTATTATACATTGCGGCAACTCATCAAGTTGTAAGCGCAGTGCTCGTCGTCGAACGAGAAGCGGACGAACATAAACTCCCTCTTCAAAAGCCGATATATTATGTATCCACTGTTCTCACTCCATGCAAATCACGGTACCCAGATTATCAAAAGATAGCCTGTGCGGTATTCATGGCATCCCGGAAACTGCGACACTACTTTCAAAAATGTTCGATTATAGTAGCCACGGAGGTGCCACTCAATGATATTATAAACAACCGCGACGCCACGGGCCGGATTGCCAAATGGGCCATTGAGCTCCTCCTGTTCGACATAACATACAAACCTCGGCGAGCCATTAAATCGCAAGTATTGGCGGACTTTGTCGCCAAATGGACGGAAGTCAAACTCCCTAAAGAGTACGGCGCATACTCCAATTGGATTATGCACTTCGATGGATCCAAAATGCTAGCTGGACTGGGGGCTGGCGTCGTCCTAACGTCCCCAACTGGAGATACAGTTCAATACGTTCTATAGATACTGTATACAGACACCAACAATGCAGCCAAATACGAAGCCCTGTTACATGGTCTTTGGATGGTAGTTTCCATGGGCATTCAGCGCCTGGAGGTGCGTGGGGATTCGAACCTTGCAATATCAAAAGTAAATGGAGACTTTGATGCCATGGATCCGAAGATGGCGGCCTATCATAATGCCATCCTAAAGATGTCAGCTCGGTTCGAGGGGCTCGGATGTCACCATGTGGCTTGGGAAAACAATCAGGCGGCGGATATCCTCGCCCGCATCGGTGCAAAACGCGCTACGGTCCCCCCCCAACATCTTTTTAGAGAGGTTGTTTAAGCCATCCGTGGTATGGGACGGGGATACCGACAATATTAGTCCGGACCCGGCCACAACACTATACCGAACACTCTGACATAATCGGAGGCTCTGCCACCGAAACAACACCTTCATCCCATGTAATAGTGGCCATCATAGCCCCGTGGACAGAACCATTCCTGGCCTACCTAACTAGGCAAGAACTTCTGGAGGACCAAAATGAGGCACGCTGCATATTACGGTGATCTAAGGCCTACAGGGTCCATGAGGAAGAACTGTATAAAAAAGCAATACCGGAGTCCTTCAAAGGTGCATCTCCGAAGAGGAAGGGCGGAACCTTTTGGCAGAAATTCACGCCGGACTCGGCGGCCACCATGCCGCAGCCTGGGCTCTTGTAAGCAAGGCCTTCCGTACTGGCCGCGCTCGAATGGAGCATACCTTCTGTGGGATGCATCGAATAATCAACTCGAGCCAAACCCATGGAACGCGGCCAGGCTCCGAAGATTCTACGCCTAGCGCCGGACTCTATGTTTGTCTCCTTCCTCTATCCATTTTTTGCATATACATTATCTGTCTTGTTTTTCTTTCTTTTATTCTTTCTCTAGGCCTTCAAGGGCCAACTTGTGCCTCGCTTGCACATTATAGATGCACTGGCCGCGCTCATCATACCTGGGGGCTTCTTTCACAGAAGCTTAATTATTTATCTGGGCCTCATGCCCCACACATGTGTTATACGTCCGCATGTACCTTTTTTCGCCATTATATGCATCGATATGACTTATGTTTTGGCCAAGCTGGGTTGCCTGGCTCTTGTATTTATTCCCTACGTTCCCGTTATTTCAGCTAGGGCATAAGGGGAGTACCTCTGCGATTGTTACCGCCGAGTCAGCCGGATGTGTACCTAAGACTAGCTGAAGCCGAAAGCTAGCGTTCTGAAGGGAATATTCGTTCGGTGATCAAAAGATGATTTTTATTTATTTTCGATATGTGCCCCCAGATGTTTTTTCCTGCGTTTCCTATCGCAGTCCAGACATGCACTTTAGGGCATGCATACCCAGGGAAAGGAACCCTTAACGGAACTATTCTCCCTGGAAGATGTTTCTTACTACCCATGTAATATAATATAACTAGTTGGGCATTTGTCTGTTCAAGCACCAGTGACCCCTATGCCTGGTCTCCACGCATACCCCGGTTCTTATATAACTGAGCGGGTATTCGGATACACTCCGGACTATCGGGTCCCGAGGTTGAAGCGAAAAGGTCCGCCATGACAAATGATCTACAATCCGCCTAGAAGGCATTATACATGTCACTTTAGTGACATAGACAAGCAGACTGACTAAATTCCTCTTCTATACCACCCAACAGGCGGTCTAGACTACAATCCTGTTGGGAATACTTTGCGGCTAATTCTACTTGCCCATAAACTAAGCTAACGGGGATCTCTTTTCCATCGGGCCCCACAGGTCCGACCTTGCCCATGTGATTTGGGTCAGCCTTGGTATACTGCGTCTTCACCATGGCCCAGGCTTCCCTGGCACCTTGACGGCAGGCTGATATCTTCCATAATCGGAAGCACCGCCGTGCTCCCTTGAGCTGCTCCGTAAGCTCTACAACGCCTCCTGGCAGGGAGACGGATGGCCACAAGGCTTGGGCAACACCTTGCATCACCTGCCGAACTTGTTCGTGCAGTTGTGAGAGCTTGGATAGAAGATCACCTGCAGACCCGGGCATTTCCTCCGCGGGACGACCTGTCAGCATACCTACAGACACAACGCTGTTAGTCGGCTTCTTCGCCGAACTCCTTCAGAAGGATTCGTTCAAGCACTTACTGAAAATGCAGCGTCGAAGCCTCTTATTCTCCTTCTCGGAGTCTGCAAGCTGGGCTCGTATGTCTTTTAGTTCCACGCTCAGCTTGGTATTGGCGTCATGAAGATTGTTTTTCTCCCGCCTGACCTCAGTCAGCAAGCGTTCGCCAGCCTTTAGCTGTCGCACGAGATGCTGGTCCTCCGAATTTTCTTCGGATTAATATGCAACTTCTATTGTTAGATCTGCAGCCACGCCGCACACTATATGGTAACCATCATTCTTTCAGTAAATGTTACCAGTGGGGGACTTTTTTGGTTCCTTCAATGCGGCAACAACGGCCCGCAGTTGGGTCTTGCATTCCTCCAGCTCCTGTGACAGCCTAGTATTCTTCTTTGTAAGAACCTGCACAATAAAGATGATCCTGAAATCAGTTCTGCTAACTGTTTCAAGTCTCAGGGGCTACTGATACATATAATCTTCAGATTTACTTACCCGTACATCCTTTACATACTGATCCGTGGCTCTGGCTAGACCATCTTGAGCATCACGGAGGTACGCCTCTCCAGAATTGAAGGCATCAAATGCCCCTGGTGAGAAACAAGCGTCGCGAAGTATGGCCCGGCGGCGCCTATGATTCATGGCGCTTTCCAGTTCTGAATTTGTGGTGGATAATCTATCTGCATCCTCTATAGGGGGATTATCCGACGCCCGCCCCATATCAGCTTCCGCCTCTATGTCCGGTCCTGGCGCCACGACTGGTGGAAGCGTGATTAGCAACATCGCCGGACATATTCCGGCGAACATTTTTTCTGTTAAAGAAACGCGGGCGTCATTATATTTCGAGAAAGACGACAACCACGGAGCGGGGTTTCTGTTATACCTTTGCGCCGGCGTCTCCGTCCTGACCGCCTTCCTTTTTGGCCTGCCCGGCCTCGGTGCCTCTTGTTGGTGAGTTCCTGCGGGTTCGGCAGGGCGTCCCGAATGCCTTCCCTGTAAAAACGCCATATGTATATGGTAGGTGAAGTGTCTAAAAGGGGATCCTAGTTTTTGGAGTTGGGAATTTTGGTTCTTCTTATGTGTGATGGAGGAAGCAGTCCGGGATAGTCGGCCATAATGGCCACCATGGTATCATCGCTGCTTAACTGATAGAACTACCGGCCTATCATCTCCACGAATATGACCGGATCTTCTTCAAGTCCGGAGTCGAGGGCCCGGTCAGGGTCCTCTGGTTGTGGGAAGGGGTTGCTGACCTCCTTTATTGCTTTTCGCAATTCCTGCCGCGAAATGGCAAGGTGAATACCTACGACAAAGAATGCGGGAAAGATTGGGAGTAAGGGGATATAACTCACCCAACTTGGAGGATTTACATGGAGAATCCATCCCGTGGCTTGATACGGATGAACTCCTCTTCATCTCCCTTGAACAATCCGGACAGAATTTTTGCTAAAGCGACAACATTGTCCGGACCCTTACGCTTGCAATGGGTGGCGTCATCCGCCCCATTAAAACACCACAGGGGGTGCCCTCGATATTGAAGTGGTTGCACTCCCCGCATTATGCATATTGACATAACTTCTATTACTGTCAATCCTAATTGAGCCAGTGATTTAATCTGGTTCATCAGGTAGAGGACTTCTCCATTGTCTTCCTCCTGGGGGCTCCGTGGGCGCCAACTTCGGCGTTTCTTCAGAGGAGCATTGCTGAACTCAGGAAGACCCCACCGAACAGGGTCCGGAAGGGGAACGCCCTCCATATAAAACCATTCGAAAGGCCAGTCTTTGGACGACTTATTCGGGGTACCGGACAGGTATCCGGTTCTGGTGATGCGCCATATTTCGGCTTCGCCCACTTGATAAAGTGACCCCCCTCTATGTGCGAGGGACGAGGCAAAATAGCCTTTTCCACAGCTCAAAATGAGCCTCGCAGCCCAGGAACAACTCGCAGAGAGCAACATAGCCGGTGATTTGTAAAATAGAGGCAGGGGTGAAATTGTGTAATTGGAGGCCGTAGAACTCCAGGAGCCCGCGGAGGAACGGATGAATTGGAAATCTGAGTCCCATTAGTAAATAAGGAACAAGGCAGACCCGTTCCCCCGTAGAGGGACTGGGGAAGCTCTCCGCTTGCTCCCCACCATTATAGGTGGCAAGCCCGGCTCGAACGGGCACCATGTATGCTGGAGGGAGAAATCACTTAGTCTGTAGTTCGATTAATCGACTGTGTGGGACTGAACACCTCTCCCAATCACCGGGCTTAGGGCTACGGGGGCGGGAGGAGGAGCTGCGGAGGTCGGCCATGCTGGAATGGATCTTTCCGAAGCGCGCTCTAATGGGTTCTCGCTGGGGGAGGATGGTATGGATCGGATCTGAGAATCCCCATTCTTTTAATAGACAATTTATTTATCTGGATAGGGGGGCGAATGTAAAAACGCCCTGGCGCCTCGTATTCATTCAACACGTGGGAGATAGCCTTTATTGGACGCAGAAGCCAAGAGGTCCAAACATTTATGGGACCGGACACTGCTTAACAAACGTTTGAAATTTGGAGAAGAACCCGCCTTGCAATGCCGAAGACAACACTACGCGCCGGACTCATCGTCATTGAAGCCTGGTTCGGGGGTTACTGAGGGAGTCCTGGATTAGGGGGTCTCCGGACAGCTGGACTATGTCCTTTGGCCGGACTGTTGGACTAGGAAGATACAAGATTGGAGACTTCGCCCCGTGTCCGGATAGGACTCTACTTGGCGTGGAAGGCAAGCTAGGCAATACGGATATGTATTTCTCCTCCTTTGTAACCGGCCTTGTGTAACCCTAGCCCCCCCCGGTGTCTATATAAACCGGAGGGTTTTAGTCCGTAGGACAACATACAATCATACCATAGGCTAGCTTCTAGGGTTTAATCTCTCCGATCTCGTGGTAGATCAACTCTTGTAATTCTCATATCATCAAGAATAAATCAAGCAGGACGTAGGGTTTTACCTCCATCAAGAGGGCCCGAACCTGGGTAAAACATCATGTCCCCTGCCTCCTGTTACCATCCACCTTAGACATATAGTTCGGGACCCCCTACCCGAGATCTGCCGGTTTTGACACTGACAACCGGGCTTTCAATTCCCTCTTGTCAAACCACCCAATCCCTCTTTAACAGTGCATCGACCCTCGCCCGTGTCCCAAAAATGTCCCGAACCCGACCCGGACAGTTGTCACCGATGGGTCTGGATCATCCCCAAACATCCCTAAAATATTTGCGCTTATTTGTTTGGACTCCCAAAGCATGTTATTCTGAACCGTCTGATTACGATCGAATGGACCTAGATAACCCCAACCCTTATCTCCTACCTATTTAATCGTTGTAACCCTAGACCTAGATGTCCCATCCATCCCTCTCATCTCCGCAGCCACCCACTCACCATCTTTATCGGGATCCTCCCAGATCCATCCACTCCACCCAACCGACACGACCACCTCCCTCGTTTTCAGCACAGGCCAATCTCCTCCTCCTTCGAGTCGAACCAACCAAGCCGCGCCGCTCTAATCCCGCAGGAGCCCGAGCTCCTCTGCCCAGCAGTTCCCGATCTCCCCTCATCAACGAGCTCCACTCTAACCCCCTCCTGCTCTGCTTCGTCCCGCTCACCGAGCCCAACAGGAGGGGGGCTCCTCCATGTCGTGCTCCTCACTGAGCCCTGTCTCGTCGCCAGAGAGGATCTCCTACAGGACCTCCGGCCTCCTCCAACGTTCAGTCACAGCAGCACCCGAGTGCCTCCACCAGCTCACCGCCGCAAGCTCCACCACGATCCGAAGCCACCAGGACCCTGTCGCCACGCCTACTGCTACCTGCATCGAGCGAGGGGACGAGCTCCTCCTCAGCCAGCCGCGTCGTCCTCTTGACCCCGACCTCTGCGCGCCAGCCTCAAGCTCGACCTCGCCTAATTGCCCGACGACCGGCGCTGCTGCCGTCGACCACCACCAAGAGAGCACAACACCATGGTTGTCCCCCACCGAAGCTTGAAGCTCTATAGCCGCCATGCCCGATGCCTCCCAGGGAGCTCCTTGCAGCAATCCGTCCTTGTCGACGTCCCCGGCATCGTCAACCGCCGCCTCGTCGCCGGTCTTCACCGCCCCGCCGCCTACGAGCCCGTGATACGTCTCCAACGTATCTATAATTTTTGATTGCTCCATGCTACTTTATCTACTGTTTTGGACTATATTGGGCTTTATTTTCCACTTTTATATTATTTTTGGGACTAACCTATTAACCGGAGGCCCAGCCCAGAATTGCTGTTTTTTGCCTATTTTAGTATTTCGAGGAAACAGAATATCAAACGGAGTCCAAACGGAATGAAACCTTCGGGAACGTGATCTTCTCACCGAACGTGATCCAGGAGACTTGGACCCTACTCCAAGAAGTTTCCGGGAAGGTCACGAGGGTGGAGGGGCCCCCCTGGGCGCGCCCCCTGCCTCGTGGGCCCCTCGGAGCTCCACCGACGTACTTCTTCCACCTATATATCTCCATATACCCTAAAAACATCCGGGAGCAACATAGATCGGGAGTTCCGCCGCCAGAAGCCTCCGTAGCCACCGAAACTCAATCTAGACCCGTTCCGGCACCCTGCCGGAGGGGGCAATCCTTCTCCGGTGGCCATCTTCATCATCCCGGTGCTCTCCATGACGAGGAGGGAGTAGTTCTCCCTCGGGGCTGAGGGTATGTACCAGTAGCTATGTGTTTGATCTCTCTCTCTCTCGTGTTCTTGAGATGATACGATCTTGATGTATCGCGAGCTTTGCTATTATATTTGGATCCTATGATGCTTCTTCCCCCCTCTTATCTCTTGTAATGAATCGAGTTTCCCCTTTGAAGTAATCTTATCGGATTGAGTCTTTAAAGACTTGAGAACACTTGATGTATGTCTTGCCGTGGATATCTGTGGTGACAATGGGATACCACGTGCCACTTGATGTACGTTTTGGTGACCAACTTGCGGGTTTCGTGACATTGGGAACCTATGCATAGGGGTTGGCACACGTTTTCGTCGTGATTCTCTGGTAGAAACTTTGGCGCACTCTTTGAGGTTCTTTGTGTTGGTTGAATAGATGAATTGAGATTGTGTGATGCATATCGTATAATCATGCCCACGGATACTTGAGGTGACATTGAAGTATCTAGGTGACATTAGGGTTTTGGTTGATTTGTATCTTAAGGAGTTATTCTAGTACGAACTCTAGGGCTGTCTGTGACACTTATAGGAATAGCCCAACGGATTGATTGGAAAGACTAACTTTGAGGTGGTTTCGTACCCTACCATAATCTCTTCGTTCGTTCTCCTCTATTAGTGACTTTGGAGTGACTCTTTGTTGCATGTTGAGGGATAATTTTATGATCCAATTATGTTAGTATTGTTGAGAGGACTTACACTAGTGAAAGTATGAACCCTAGGCCTTATTTCCTATCGTTGCAATACCGTTTACGCTCACTTTTATCATTAGTTACCTTGCTGTTTTTATATTTTCAGATTACAAATACCTTTATCTACCATCCATATTGCACTTGTATCACCATCTCTTCGCTGAACTAGTGCACCTATACAATTTACCATAGTATTCGGTGTGTTGGGGACACAAGAGAATCTTTGTTAGTTGGTTGCAGGGTTGCTTGAGAGAGACCATCTTCATCCTACGCCTCCTACGGATTGATAAACCTTAGGTCATCCACTTGAGGGAAATTTGCTACTGTCCTACAAACCTCTGCACTTGGAGGCCCAACAACGTCTACAAGAAGAAGGTTGTGTAGTAGACATCAGCCCGCACCCTGCGCGCACGCTCGAACCTCCTCTGTTTCCCGCTCGCCCGCACATGACCACATCGACCTCCCCTGCTCTGTTCGTCGCTCTCTGCCAGATCCGGCGATTCCCTGCACCCCGGCCTCGTCCCTGGCTCCAGGTCACCGCGCCACCCCACCAGAGTCCACCAGCGCCAACGACCTCGGCCTCCCTATGCCCCTGCTATCGCCACTGCTCTGCTCCCTGTCGAGCAGAGGACGAGCGCTTCGATTGCTCGCTTGGGCCAAAATCGCGCCAAGGCCCAGCCGGCCCATCTTCTCCTCTAGGCCCAATGTGAGAAGCCGCCCAAACCCTCCTCTCTATTGGGCCAGCCAGTTTCGGCCCAACGCATGTTTTTTTCCTGAACGATTTTGTTATTTACCGAAAGAACTGCCAGTTTTGCAGAAAACCCCTCATTGTTCATGCATATAATTAATTAATAACCATGCATCATATAACAAAACTTTAAACATGTAAACTGCTTAGAATTTTGTCTAGTTTCATAATATGCTACTTTCGTCCATGTTTAAAATGTTGTTTGTGTTTATTTTCCATATTGCCATGCTAAAATGATTTATTTAATAACTAATTAACCGTACTTCCAAATTTAATAAACTTTATATGTAAATGGGGTAGAAAAATGCATAGTTTAACATGGTGGCTTTACTTTGCATGTTTAAAAACTCAAAAATATGGTTTAGGGCAGAACAATACCTAATCAAAAATATGCACATGGGGATTTTCTCGATTTGTTGTTTGTTATATCTGGCCTCATTTAAACTTGGCTAGATAGGTAGTTTTCATATGCTTCACCTCTTGCCATGTTTAACAACATTTAATATTGTTGAGTACATAAAAGAGAGAGAACTAAATAAGTCATGTGGTGTTCCGTCAATATGCAACCTACTACATATTGAGCTCCACTTAATTTGTAGTGTTGTTTGTTGCACTTTGCCATGCCATGCATATTTAAACCGGACATGCATCATACTTGGTTGTGCATCATGCCATGCTTATGTGATGGTTGTTCACTATGTTGCTTGCTTCTTTACGGGTTGCTTCTCTCATTAGCTTTGGTTTCGTTCAGGAGTTGTGAGGATTCGTTCGACTACGTCCGTTTGTCTTCTTCATGGACACGTTCTTCTTCCTTGCGGAATCTCAGGCAAGATGACCATACCCTCAAAATCACTTCTATCTTTTCTTGCTAGTTGCTCGCTCTATTGCTATGCTGTGCTACCTACCACTTGCTTTATCATGCCTCCCATATTGCCATGTCAAGCCTCTAACCCACCTTTCCTAGCAAACCGTTGTTTGGCTATGATACCGCTTTTGCTCAGCCCCTCTTATAGCGTTGCTAGTTGCAGGTGAAGATGAAGTTTGTTCCATGTTGGAACATGGATATGTTGGGATATCACAATATCTCTTATTTAATTAATGCATCTATATACTTGGTAAAGGGTGTAAGGCTCGGCCTTATGCCTGGTGTTTTGTTCCACACTTGCCACCCTAGTTTCCGTCATACCGGTGTTATGTTCCTTGATTTTGTGTTCCTTACGCGGTTGGGTGTTATGCGAACCCCTTGACAGTTCGCTTTGAAGAAAACTCCTCCAGCAAGGCCCAACCTTGGTTTTACCATTTCCCTCACCACCACCTACTTTTCTCTTGGGAGTCGCGCTCCCGAGGGACATTGTCGGTGTCAAAACCGGCGGATCTTGCGTAGGGGGTCCCGAACTGTGCTTCTAAGGGGGATGATAATAGGAGGCAGGGGACATGATGTTTTACCTTGGTTCGGGCCCTCTTGATGGAGGTAAAACCCTACGTCCTGCTTGATTATTGTTGATAATATGAGTAGTACAAGAGTTGATCTACCACGAGATCTGAGAAGCTAAACCCTAGAAGCTAGCCTATGGTATGATTATATGTTGTCCAACAGACTAAAACCCTCTGGTTTATATAGACACCGGAGGGGTCTAGGGTTTACACAAGGTCGGTTACAAAGGAGGAGATATACATATCCGTGTTGCCTAGCTTGCCTTCTACGCCAAGTAAAAGTCCCATCGAGACATGACACAAAGTCTTCAATCTTGTATCTTCATAGTCCAATAGTCCGGCCAAAGGATATAGTCCGGCTGTACGGAGACCCCCTAATCCATAACTCCGTCAGTAGCCCCCGAACCAGGCTTCAAAGACGTCAAGTCCGACACGTAGTATTGTCTTCGGCATTGCGAGGTGGGTTCTTCTCCAAATTTTGAATGTTTGTCAAGTAGTGTCCGGCACCATAAATGTTGGACTTCTTGGCTTCTGCGCCCAATAAGGGCTATCTTCCACGCGTCGAATGAATAGAGGAGCCAAGGCGTTTTTTCATTCGCCCCCTTGCCAAATAAATAAATTGTCTATTAAAGGGATGGGGATTCTTAGATCCAATCCATACAATCCTCCCACAGCAACAATCCGTTGGAGCGCGCTTCAGAAAAATCCACTCCAACATGGCCGACCACCACAGCTCCTCCTCTTGCCCCCGTAGCTCTAAGCCCGGTGATTGGGAGAGGTGTTCTGTCTCACGCAGTCAATTAGTCGAACTGCAGACTCAAGAATTTCTCCCTCCAGCGCATATGGGCTCGCCGCCTACAATGGCGGATTGCTTCCCCAGCCCCTCTACAGGGGAGCGGGTGTGCCTTGATCCTTACTTATTAAGGGGACTCGGATTTCCGATTCATCCGTTCCTCCGCGTGCTCCTGGGGTTTTACGGCCCCCAACTGCATAATTTCACCCCTACTTCTATATTACACATCGTCGACTATGTTTCCCTTTGCGAGTTATTCCTGGGCTGCGAGGCTCATTTCGAGCTGTGGAAAAGGTTATTTTGCCTCGTCCCCCGCACACAGAAGGGGTCACTTCATCAAGTGGGCGGAGCCGAAATATGGCGCATCGGCGGGGTCTTCCTGAGTTCAACAATGCTCATCTGAAGAAACACCGAAGTTGGTGCCCACGGAGCCCCCAAGAGGAAGACAATGGAGAAGTCCTTTAGCTGAGGAACCGGATTAAAGCGCTGGCTCAATCAGGATTGACAGTAATCGAGGTTATGTCAATATGCATAATCCGGGGAGTGCGGCCACTTCAATCTCGAGGGCACCCCCTGTGATGTTTTACCGGGGAAGATGATGCCACCCATTGCGGGCGTAAGGGTCCAGACAACGCTGCTGCTTTAGCAAAAATTCTGTCCGAGTTGTTCAAGGGAGAGGAAGAGGAGTTCATCTGCATCAAGCCATGGGATGGATTCTCCATGTACAACCCTCCAAGCTGGGTGAGTTATATCTCCTTGCTCCCATTCTTCCCGCATTCTTTGTCGTAGGTACTTACCTTGCCATTTCACGGCAGGAACTGCGAAAAGCCATAAGGGAGGTCAACAACCCATCTCCACAACCAGAGGACCCTGATCGGGCCCTCGGTCCTGGACTCGAAGAAGATCCGGACATATTCGTGGAGCTGATAGACCGACAGTTCTATCAATTAAGCTGTGATGATAGCATGGTGGTCATTACGGCCGATTATCCCAGACTGCTTCCTGCGTCGCACATAAGAAAAACCAAAAATCCCAACTCCAAAACCTAGGATCCCCTTTTAGACACTTCACCTACCATATACACATCGTGTTTTACAGGGAAGGCATTCGGGACGCCATGCCGAACCCGCATCAACTCGCCAACAAGGGGCACCGAGGCCGGGCAGGGCAAAAAGGAAGGCGGTCAGGACGAAGACACCGGCGCAGAGGTATGACAAAAACCCCACTCCGTGGTTGTCGTCTTTCTCAAAATGTAATGACATCCATGTTTCTTTAACAAAAAAACACTTGCCAGAATATGTCCGGTAAGGCTGCCGATCATGCTTCCACCAGTCGGGCTCCAGGACCGGACATAGAGGCGGAAGACGACATGGGGCAGATACTCCCCCTACAGAGGATGCGGATAGACTATCCGCTACAAATTCAGAAGTGGAGAGCGCCATGAATCATAGGCGTCGCCGGGCTGTACTCTATGATGCTTGCTTCTCATCGGAGGCATTTGATGCCTTCAATTCTGGAGATGCGTACCTCTGTGCTGCTCAAAATGGTCTAGCCAGAGCCACGGACCAGTATGTAAGGGACGTATGGGTAAGCAAATCTGACGATTATATGTATCAGTAGCCCCTGAGACTTGAAATAGTTAGCGGAACTGATTTAAGGATCATCTATTGTGCAGGTTCTTATAGAGAAGAATACTCGACTGTCACAGGAGCTGGAGGAATGCAAGACCCAACTTCGGGCTGCTGTTGCCGCATTGAAGGAACCTAAAAAGTTCCCAGCTGGTAACATTTGTTTCGAAGAATGATAGGTACCATATAGCATGCGGTTGTGGCTGCAGATCTAACAATAGATATTGCAGATGAATCCAGAGAGAATCCGGAGGACCAGCATGTCATACGACAGCTAAATGCTGGCGAACGCGTGCTGACTGAGGTCAGGCGGGAGAAAAACAATCTCAGAGACGCTAATACCAAACTGAGCATGGAACTGAAGGATGTTTGAGCCCAACTTGCGGACTCCGAGAAGGAGAATAAGCGGCTTCGATGCGGCATTTTCAGTAAGTGCTTGAACGGACCCTTAAAAAGGGTGTGGCGGAGAAGCCGGCTCACAGAGTTATGTCTGCAGGTATGCTGACGGGTCGTCCTGCGCAGGAGATGCCCGGGTCTGCGGGTGATCTTCTATCCGAGCTCTCACAACTGCACGAACAAGTTCGGCACGTGATGCAAGGTATTGCCTAGGCCTTGTGGCCATCCGTCTCCCTGCTAGAAGGCATTGGAGAGCTTGCGGAGAAGCTCAAGGGAGCACGACAGCGCTTTCGATTATGGAAGATATCGGCATGCCGTCAAGGTGCCAGGGAAGCCTGGGCCATGGTGGAGACGCGGTATACCTTGGCTGACCCAAACCACATGGCTGAGGTCAGATCTGTGGGGCCCGATGGGAAAGAGATCCCCGTTAGCTTAGTTTATGGGCAAGTAGAATTAGCCACAAAGTATTCCCAACAGTATTGTAGGCTAGACCACCTGTTGGATGGTATAGAAGAGGAATTTAGTCAGTCTACATGACTATGTAATTAAAGTGACATGTATAATGCCTTCTAGCCGGATTGTAAATCATTTGTCATGGCGAACCTTTTCGGTTCAACCTCGGGACCCGATAGACCGGAGTGTGTCCGAATATCCACTCAGTTATATAAGAACTGGGGTATGCGTGGAAACTAGGCGTAGGGGCCATTGGTGCTTGAACAGACAAATGCCCAACTAGTTATGTTATATTACTGGGTTGTAAGAAACATCTTCCAGGGAGAATAGTTCCGTTAGGGGTTCCTTTCCCTGGGTACACATGCCCTAAAGTGCATGTCCGGACTGCGAGCGGGCATATATGTAAAATATATAAAAATCATCTTTTGTTCGCCGACCGAATATTCCCTTATGAACGCTTGCTTTCGGCTTCACCCAATCTGAGGTACACATCCGGCTGACCCGACAGTAACAAGCGCAGAGGTGCTCCCCTTATGCCCTAGCCGAATTAACGGGAACGCAGGGCATAAATACAAGAGCCAGGCAACCCAGCTTGGCCAAAACTTAAGTCATATCGATGCATATAATGGCAAAGAAAAGGTACATGTGGAAGAATAACACATGTGCAGGGCATGAAGCCCAGATAGATAATTAAGCTTCTGTGTAAGAAGCCCCCAGGTATAATGAGCGCGGTTAGCGCGTCTATAGTGTGCAAGCGAGGCACAAGTTGTCCCTTGAAGGCCTTGAGAAAGAATAAAAGAAATAAAGAGAAAAAAGACATATAATGTATATGCAAAAAATGGACAGAGGAAGGAGACGAACATAGAGTCCGGCGCTAGGCGTAGAATCTTTAGAGCCTGGCTGCGTTCCATGGGTTCGGCTCAAGTCGATTATTCGATGCATCCCGCAGACGGTAGGCTCCACCGGTCAGAACTTCGTCAATAATGAAGGGACCTTCCCATTTGGGCTCGAACTTGGTCTCTTTCTTCTCCGACAGGCGTAGAACTAACTCGCCAATGTTATAAGTTTTGGCCCATACTTCTCTGCTTTGGTATCTGCGAGCCTGTTGCTGATAGAATGCGGAACGGACTTTTGCCACATCGCGCTCCTCCTCTGGGGTGTCCAGACTGTCCTACTGATCGAGCTTGGCTTCTCTTTCTTCATACATGTGCACTCGAGGTGAGTCATGAATTATGTCGAAGGCTAGAACTACCTCTGCACCGTACACCATAAAGAATGGTGTATATCCTGTAGTACGATTCGGCGTGTGTCAGGACCCCGACTCAATGCCACATCGATCTAGCATGTAACACCTCATATCACTTTGCGGCCTCACGCACGGTATTCCCACGGGTGTCGCCTTACCTTTTCCCGGGACCGTTTGCGCCTTTTGGCACACGTATATGACAGTGTCGCTAGCATCCATATGATAAGGAGCCCGGGCTGACATGGCTAGTCGTAAACCCAAAGTGGCACAGACTTACAGGGACAGGCATCCATGACCCAGCATCGAACGTGTCGGTCATCAGCGAGTGAATCCAGGCTGTAGCACTGGGCTAGCAGGACTCCGGTGAAACGGGCTGTAGCGGGCTAACAGGACTCTGGTATTCATCGCGTGACATTTCCCCGAAGGGACAGACACAGGAACGAAGAAGGACACATGCCGGCCAGCCTAAGTGTTCCGGAGCAGTAGCAAGCTACCATGGCTCAGTGAAACACTAGGAGACATTTCCCCGTAAGAGAGGCTACTAAAGATAAACAACTAGATGGTCAGATCCCACACATACCAAGCATTTCAAAACATACACACAATATGCTCGATATGTGCAAATACAACATGGCATCACAACATGACTCTATGACTCAAGTATTTATGCAATAGGCTCCGAGGAGCAAGATATTACAAACAGGGGTCTCACGACCCAACATTCAGAGCATACAAGTCAAAGCACAAGCGGAAGCTATCATGTCTGAGTACAGACATCTAGAAATGAAAAAGGCTGAGAAGCCTGACTATCTACCAGATCCTGTCGGGGCACAAGATCGTAGCTGAGGTAACAAGCTAAACGTCGAAGTCCAAGCGGAACTACTAGTGAGACTGAAGTCTCTCTGCAAAAACATAAAATAGGCAAACGTGAGTACAAATGTACCCAGCAAGACTTACATCAGAACTAACTACATATGCATCATTATCAACAAAGGGGTGGTGGGGTTTAACTGCAGCAAGCCAGCTTTGACTCGGTGGCTATCCTAAACTACGACTGCAAGCGACTCTTTTGAGGTGGCGCACACGAGTCCACATATTCACCAACCAATACACCACTATGGATCCGCTCCCGTCTCCCTACGAGAACGCCATCCATAGCACTCACGCTTATCTTGCGTATTTTAGAGTATCCACTTTCACTTGTCTATGAACTGATATAAGCAACCCAGAAGTCCTTTTCCACGGACACGGCTATTCGAATAGATGATGTTAACCCTGCAGGGGTGTACTTCTTCACACACGCTCTCACCACTTACCGCCGTTTACACGACATGTACTCGGCAACCTTCAAGCGGAAGCCCAACGTGGGTGTCGGCCACGGCCTGCCTAAACACTCGAGTCTCTAGTCCAGGTTTATCGCCTATTCGGGTTCCATCCATGAGGAGATCCGGCCGGAGTTTCGCTCACAGCCCCAAACGATGTGAACAGGGTTCCCGAGACACCAAACGGGCGCCCGGTACACCGTGCCACGTGCCTACCGCATCACAGCCCACCCCTCCGGTCAGCGCTGCCCACGGCCTCCAGCATACTACAAACACCAGAAACTACTTGCAACTCCTGGACAGAGGACAAGGGTGATCAAGAAGCCGAGAGGGTCCATTGGTTTCGGGCCCAATGCGTGGTAGTAGCTGAATCATGGATCACAAACACAGAACTCAGTTCCTGAGGACGGCTGCAATGAGACAACCCACCATGTACTCCTACATGGCCTCTCACCGCTACCTTTACCAAATCGTGTTCTCACACTTAGCTCACACACAGTAGGACATGTTCACACACCTCTGATTCATCCCGGATGAATCAGACCTGACTCGACTCTAAGCAGTAGCAGGCATGACAAACAAGCATGAATGAGTAGGCACAACAGGGCTCAAACAACTCCTACTCATGCTAGTGGGTTTCATCTATTTACTGTGGCAATGACAGGTCATGCAAAGGATAAAGGGGTTCAGCTACCGCAGCAGGTAACAGATGAATCGTTGTTGTCCTAATGCAGTAAAAGAGAGCAGGAGCGAGAGAGTGGGATTTTATCGGAATGAACAAGGGGGTTTTGCTTGCCTGGCACTTCTGAAGATAACATTGAGTCTTCATCAGTGTCAACGATCACATCATCGGTATCACGTCTATCGAGAGGGGACAAATACCGGCAACACAGAAGGGAACACAATCAATGCAATGCACAATATGATGCATGATCATGACATGGCAAGATGAATGTGTTTTGAGCTAATGCAACTAGCAACAGATTAAATGAAGTTGGTTTGAATACAAGATTCAAATTCAAACTCCATATGTGATTATTCAAATGCCATTTAATATATTTGTGCTAAACAGCAGCTATAAGTTGTTCTAACATGCATGAAAATGGTACAGATGGATTCCTTGAATTTTTCTAATAATTTTTCATATATAAATTATTTAATTTGGAGTTACGGTTGAATTTCTATGATTTATAGAAGTTTAGGGCATTTTCTGAAATTATTAAATCATTTAAGATTTATTTAAATTCCAGAAAGGAATTATTGCGTCAGCATGACCTCATAGTGACGTCAGCAGGTCAACGGGCGCCGTCCAGGTCAAACTGACCTGTGGGCCCTGCGTGTCAGTGTCTGGACTAACTAACCTAATTAAAATTAACCCTAACTAACTTAGTTAGGCGGGCGGGGCCCGCATGTCAGTGAGTCAGTGGCTTAACTAAAATAGTTATTAAATTAACCCAAAGTTAGCAGGGGACGGGCCCACACGTCGGTGACCCAGGGGGGTCAAATCCCTGGTCAACCGGGCTAATCCACCGGCGTCTAACCGCCGGCAACGACCAGACGCGGCGGTGGCTCGCCGGAATGGCTGCTCCGGCGCTCATTCGACGCGCGGAGGGGTTCTACAGGGAGCTCGAGCTCGTGCACATCCAATGGAGCAAGCCAGAGGAGCTGGGGTGGCCTGAGTCGACGGCGGCGAGCTCCAAGGCGGCGGCCGGAGTTCGGGCACCTGTGGGTTTGGCGTTGTGGTGCTCGGGAGGGGAAGCTCGTGGGTTCTACGTGCTCCTAGTGAGGTTTGGAGCACGGTGGTGTGCCCGGCTTTGAGCCACGATGGCTCTGGCCACGACGGTGACGAGGCACGACGGCGGCGAGCTCTCGGGTCCGGCGGAAGCAATGGCTAGAGCGGCCAAACGACATGGGAAGAAGAGGGGAACGGTTCAGCGGCTCACCGCGAGTCCAACGAGCGCAAGGGCGAGGCCGGGGACGCTCTGTGGGCGGCGAATCAAGCGACGACGGCCGTCGGTGCAGAGGAAGAAGATGGCGTTGGTGACGGTGCTCCAGGGCGTCCGGCCTCTTGTGGCTCCGTGGTAGGGACGGGGACGTCACGGCGGAGCTCGGGGGCGCGTCGGAGAGGCGAGGGAGGACCTGTGGCCGCGGTGGTTCTAGTCGGCGGCGATGGCTGCGTTCGGGTTCGGGCGAGAGAGAGGGAGCAGAGGGGCGGGGCCTCGAGGAAGAGTGAGAGGGGTCCGAGGGGGTGGCGTGGCGCACCTAGCGACGTCCAGGAGCAAGCGGCAAGCATGAGGTGGCCGGCGCGTGCGCGCGCGCGTCGGGCACACGCCCTCCTGCCTACTGGCAGGAGGTTGAAGACGGTGGCGACTGCGGTGGGCTGGGCCGCACAGTGCTGGACCAGCACAGGAGCTGGGCCGGCTCTGGTGGGCTGCACGGGTGAGGCCAGGTAACTTCCTTCTCTCTCTCTTTTATTTCTATTTCAGTTCTGTTTTCTTTTATTTAATCTGTTTTGCCACTGTTTGAATTTAAAAATAATTCAAACAATGCCAAAAACTCCTCTGAAAATATTTATGCTGCTTAATGGACTTTTCCAAAAGCTTATAAAATATTTCAGGGGTATTTGAAATTATATTCTAATTATATGAATATAACTCAAATTCAAATAGCTAATGAATTAAATCCAAAGTCCCAAAAATAAATCCTTAAAAATGTTCAATATTTTGGTTGGGACCAGAACCCTTGCCAAAAATTATCAAACATTTAAGAAGAGCATTTTGGAACAATGAATGAGATTTCTAGGGTTTTTGCCCCTCTTTTATTTAAGTTTTTGAGGCTTCCAAAATTCCCCAATTCAAGTTTCAGAATTTAAACATGATGCACACACCAGGCAGCACCAGAAGCTAGGGATGTGACAACTCACCCCCGCTAAACAAGAATCTCGTCTCGAGATTCAAGCGTAGGGTATGATGAAGGGGAAACGCAAACTAGTACAATCTTCACGATCCAGGTTGCACTTCAAATGAACGTTGATTTGAACACCATCTTTGTCTTGTCGTCTTGCTCTGAGAACTCCAGCTAATCATGACAAAAAGAGGAAAGGAAAACTCTGGAAGGATCGGTCTTCTCGAAGACCGAACAACTCAGGATTAACTCCCGGAATGTTACATGGCAACATCTCTCGAGCTGAGAGACGAAGCATACCTCTACAGGAATGGAGTGGAACAGATGACGAAGGTTCACTAGGTAGACAACGATTCCACACCTAAGAAGGTGGTGAACGGTTGTCAACGTAGCGAGGAGTTGAGTTGCCATGATACCTCAACGAGACATCCTGGAGGGGGGGGGTGATTCGTAGATATATCCCCTTAAGTGGCAAAAGAATTACCTTTGATTCAGAGATCATTGAAACTCTTTAAACCAGCCTAGGACAATTCTCGAGCGATCGTTTGGAGGGGGTCGGTAGAATGGCATACTCGGACTTGGATGATGTGGATTACCTTGTTGAAGACAACGTAATGGATGAATTTGCTTATCACCGGAAATGGAAGAGACCCATGGTAGAATGGCACATTGGCGGTGCAAGCTGGGAACAAAATGCAAATGCTGGGAATGATTCTGGTAACTGGGGAAGAACCCAACAATAGAGAGTGAATTCACTGTTTGAGAAGATCATAGCATTGCCGAGGGAACTGAGAGCAAACCCAGTTAGTGCCGATGATAACACCTAGCGCTTGTGCGTGCTCTCAAGAACTTGAGCATTTCCATATTCATCAGGGTTTTACCAACATCCGTGTCAAGGATCCTGGCAACACAACATACCACCATGATGAACAACGATGGACGATGCAGATGCATAGGAAGATAACATCAACTCAGATTTCACCCTAGCGAGGCCAAGGAAACAAAATCTGGATGATCGACCGAGAGACATTTAGCACTCCGCTTCCAATGTTCTCCTTGACGTGCTAGTGTAACCCATTCATAGATATGGTTTGATAACTAGAACATCAAGTAAAGGTCGGACTTCGGAAGCAATAGAATCCATAAGGAATAGTTACGGAGGTAAATCCTACGAAATCCTTATGGGGAGGTGGCCAACTTCCCCAAACAAGATACTACAATAATAGGTCTTCCGGCTGGGTGTGTTGGCCACGACATCCACTTTACCGGTTATCGAGGGACCAATATTATAGTTCTTGGGAAATGTTCCAACCATCATATCTGCCTGAGACTCAGATCTGGTTGGTGTCAGGATATTCCAGACTCATCGAGTCTAGGAAGAAAAATGAAAGTTTGCAACACAAATCGACGAGATGACGTTGCGAGATTCTCAGGAAATGAACTACGATAGCAAGCTCCAAAATATGAGCTGGTTCTGCTACAAACATGTGAACACGTTGTTCCAGACAAGCATGCCCACATGGTAGTCTTACAATAAAACACTACCGAGTTCTGGTTGGGAACCATAATCGAGGATATTGAAGTCTTGTGCATGACCTAGGATTAGCACATCAACTCCTTTTCCTTGAACAAATCAATCAGTGGCCTTGTGTGCTAGGGTATACATATGGAATGGAGGTTGCAAGTCTCCGAACCACCGAATACTTCGCATGTATGCATGATTGACTTGGGATGATTCCAGAGGAAGTAAAACTAACTTTCTCAAATTCACGGCGGCAACTTTCACCAAATGCACGTGTATAAAAGGAAGTCACTCCTTTCATCGACAAATACTTCATGAGCTAGCATGAAGAAAATGCTTTCAAAAGTTTCCAACACTAGCTTAATGTCCAACAAAATCATGGAGGTGATAAGGATGTTGTCAATGGGCTCAACAACAATTCATCTGGGTTTCCTTTTAAAAGGAATTCCATAGTTAAGTGAACAAGTGATAGCATTGGTCAGGCCAAAGATGTAATGGTGTATGCTCGAGGGATCAACCACGAATAAGACAACATTACGAGCATCATTGGTACTGATTTGATTTGACGATAGCCCACACTCAAATCAAAGGATTGATAAGACAATAGGTCCAGCAACTGATCACAGGGACCAATCGATGAAGATATCATCTTTCTTCAACACACACTACATAAGATTATCCCTTTGGAACGAACTAAGTCAGGCAAGCTTTTATCCTCCAACTCTCCAAGTTGTCGTTTAGCTTAACCAACTAGCTCAGGGATATCTAACACCGATTCTTGGAGAGAAGGTGGTTCACAAGAAACCAACTTGATCACGAGCTCAACATAGCGGTCAGGTGACAACCTGGTAATACTTCTGAGAAGATATTCAGAAAATCACGAACCACCGGTATGTTACTAAGCTCGAGAACAATCTCGCTTTTGAGGGCAAGACGATATAATCAAATGAGTGAGGACTTGACAAGATCCTAACTCATCAATCGAAGGGTGCACCGAAATAAGGACTAGGTAGCACGATCAGTCTTAGAAAGATGATTCAAAAACCAACACGCTAAGAATGAGGTTATCGTCCATTTAACTACCAAGGAACGAGGTTGCTGGGAGTATTGATTTCACACATCACAATTCATTTGTCGGTACTCCGGCTGCAACAACATGGAACCGAGGAATGAAAAAGGATGGCGAGAAGTATCACTATGTCAAGAATTCACAAAAGGTGGTGCAATTCTCATGAAATTCCTGTCATAAAGAAGGTAATACTTCAGGGTAGAGCAGACCAGAAGCTGGATTGTAACTTGATCTGCGGAACACAACTACTTTGACCCAATCCTAAATATGGATGAGGTACTGGAGTTTGTTTCTCCTATTCATTCTGAAATAGAATGGCTTGGCGGACCACAAGGGTAATAGGCATCGACGAACGAATGCACGCATACTCTTGACTATCAATTGATAGACGAGGGTCAGAAGACAACTAAAGAGGGACAACTCAAAGGAACATACGATTTTATGAGTTGTGGATGCATGGTTTAGCATGTCGAACGAATTCCACATATTTCTTCCGGATAACCCATGCAGAAAGGTAGAACTGGCAGAGTCACAATGTAGAAGCGAGAACCCATCGAGAGCACTCTGATTGTGATCTTTCGATCAGCGAGGAACATCTGCCATAAGCGGTTCATAGTATTTGGAAGAAAGGAATACCACGAACATCAAGGACTAATGCAAAGGTTACTAATAACCTAAAGGAACGAGCAAAATTATCAACATGAAGCAAGTAGGGTGAATCTCGGGTTCAAAACCCAGGGATAGAATACCTACTACTAAATGGCATCACGGGATGCTTTCAATAATGACGGCCAGAGTCATCACGCTGGAACATAAATCATGGCTAGACTACTAGATGATCCCCTGAGACACCTAGGGTCATAATAGTAACTCCAACATAAGGTCAAGGCAATAGAATACCTCAACTCAACAATTAGTGTGATTGAGCTGGCATAAAAGAACATCGAAACCAGAGGGAAAGGATTTTGCAAATGCATCAGACTATTTAGAAACCTGGAATGACTCGGACAGCATAACGACTGTAAATGCTCAGAAAAGATTTGAGACATTCACAAAAATGGTGGCATAACCACTCAGAAGCACAATATCAAGGTCTCGAGATCAATAATTAACATACAGAAGTACTAGGAACTGAAACGAGGCTTAAGTCCAACAATCTATAAGTCTACGGTTTAGTAACACGTGATCCTGATAGAAAGAAAAGATAGCCTAGTTCTTAATCCCCGCAGGAAAGATAAGATGACTCAGATCAGAAGGCATAAGGTATAAGGAGTAAAAAGAGCCTTACGTTCCATCCCACAATCAATTCCCTTATATAACTAAAGAATTTCTAGACTCAACTTCGACCAGTTTGGCTTGGTAATCCTACAGGCAGCCAAGCTCTGATACCAACGCTGTCAGGACCCCGACTCAATGCCACATTGATCTAGCATGTAACACCTCATATCACTTTGCGGCCTCACGCACGGTATTCCCACGGGTGTCGCCTTACCTTTGCCCGGGACCGTTTGCGCCTTTTGGCACACGTATATGACAGTGTCGCTAGCATCCATATGATAAGGAGCCCGGGCTGACATCGCTAGTCGTAAACCCAAAGTGGCACAGACTTACAGGGACAGGCATCCATGACCCAGCATCGAACGTGTCGGTCATCAGCGAGTGAATCCAGGCTGTAGCACTGGGCTAGCAGGACTCCGGTGAACCGGGCTGTAGCGGGCTAACAGGACTCTGGTATTCATTGCGTGACATTTCCCCGAAGGGACAGACACAGGAATGAAGAAGGACACATGCCGGCCAGCCTAAGTGTTCCGGAGCAGTAGCAAGCTACCATGGCTCAGTGAAACACTAGGAGAATTTCCCCGTAAGAGAGGCTCCTAAAGATAAACAACTAGATGGTCAGATCCCACACATACCAAGCATTTCAAAACATACACACAATATGCTCGATATGTGCAAATACAACATGGCATCACAACATGACTCTATGACTCAAGTATTTATGCAATAGGCTCCGAGGAGCAAGATATTACAAACAGGGGTCTCATGACCCAACATTCAGAGCATACAAGTCAAAGCACAAGCAGAAGCTATCATGTCTGAGTACAGACATCTAGAAATGAAAAAGGTTGAGAAGCCTGACTATCTACCAGATCCTGTCGGGGCACAAGATCGTAGCTGAGGTAACAAGCTAAACGTCGAAGTCCAAGCGGAACTACTAGTGAGACTGCAGTCTCTCTGCAAAAACATAAAATAGGCAAACGTGAGTACAAATGTACCCAGCAAGACTTACATCAGAACTAACTACATATGCATCATTATCAACAAAGGGGTGGTGGGGTTTAACTGCAGCAAGCCAACTTTGACTCGGTGGCTATCCTAAACTACGACTGCAAGCGACTCTTTTGAGGTGGCGCACACGAGTCCACATATTCACCAACCAATACACCACTATGGATCCGCTCCCGTCTCCCTACGAGAACGCCATCCATAGCACTCACGCTTATCTTGCGTATTTTAGAGTATCCACTTTCACTTGTCTATGAACTGATATAAGCAACCCAGAAGTCCTTTTCCGTGGACACGGCTATTCGAATAGATGATGTTAACCCTGCAGGGGTGTACTTCTTCACACACGCTCTCACCACTTACCGCCGTTTACACGACATGTACTCGGCAACCTTCAAGCAGAAGCCCAACGTGGGTGTCGGCCACGGCCTGCCTAAACACTCGAGTCTCTAGTCAAGGTTTATCGCCTATTCGGGTTCCATCCATGAGGAGATCCGGCCGGAGTTACGCTCACAGCCCCAAACGATGTGAACAGGGTTCCCGAGACACCAAACGGGCGCCCGGTACACCGTGCCACGTGCCTACCGCATCACAGCCCACCCCTCCGGTCAGCGCTGCCCACGGCCGCCAGCATACTACAAACACCAGAAACTACTTGCCATTTAATTGATTTGTGCTAAACAGCAGCTATAAGTTGTTCGAACATCCATGAAAATCGTACAGATGGATTCCTTGAATTTTTCTGATAATTTTTCATATATAAATTATTTAATTTGGAGTTACGGTTGAATTTCTATGATTTATTGAAGTTTAGGGCATTTTCTGAAATTATTAAATCATTTAAGATTTATTTAAATTCCAGAAAGGAATTATTGCGTCAGCATGACCTCATAGTGACGTCAGCAGGTCAACGGGCGCCGTCCAGGTCAAACTGACCTGTGGGCCCTGCGTGTCATTGTCTGGACTAACTAACCTAATTAAAATTAACCCTAACTAACTTAGTTAGCCGGGCGGGGCCCGCCTGTCAGTGAGTCAGTGGCTTAACTAAAATAGTTATTAAATTAACCCAAAGTTAGCAGGGGACGGGCCCACACGTCAGTGACGCAGGGGGGGTCAAATCCCTGGTCAACCGGGCTAATCCACCGGCGTCTAACCGCCGGCAACGACCAGACGCGGCGGTGGCTCGCCGGAATGGCTGCTCCGGCGCCCATTCGACGCGCGGAGGGGTTCTACAGGGAGCTCGAGCTCGTGCGCATCCAATGGAGCAAGCCAGAGGAACTGGGGTGGCCTGAGTCGACGGCGGCGAGCTCCAGGGCGGCGGCCGGAGTTCGGGCACCTGCGGGTTTGGCGTTGTGGTGCTCGGGAGGGGAAGCTGGTGGGTTCTACGTGCTCCTAGTGAGGTTTGGAGCACGGTGGTGTGCCCGGCTTTGAGCCACGATGGCTCTGGCCACGACGGTGACGAGGCACGACGGCGGCGAGCTCTCGGGTCCAGCGGAAGCAATGGCTAGAGCGGCCAAACGACATGGGAAGAAGAGGGGAACGGTTCAGCGGCTCACCGCGAGTCCAACGAGCGCAAGGGCGAGGCCGGGGATGCTCTATGGGCGGCGAATCAAGCGACGACGGCCGTCGGTGCAGAGGAAGAAGATGGCGTCGGTGACGGTGCTCCAGGGCGTCCGGCGTCTTGTGGCTCCGTGGTAGGGACGGGGACATCACGACGGAGCTCGGGGGCGCGTCGGAGAGGCGAGGGAGGACCTGTGGCCGCGGTGGTTCTAGTCGGCGGCGATGGCTGCGTTCGGGTTCGGGCGAGAGAGAGGGAGCAGAGGGGCGGGGCCTCGAGGAAGAGTGAGAGGGGTCTGAGGGGGTGGCGTGGCGCACCTAGCGATGTCCAGGAGCAAGCGGCAAGCATGAGGTGGCCGGCGCGTGCGCGCGCGCGTCGGGCACACGCCCTCCTGCCTACTGGCAGGAGGTTGAAGACGATGGCGACTGCAGTGGGCTAGGCCGCACAGTGCTGGACCAGCACAGGAGCTGGGCCGGCTCTGGTGGGCTGCACGGGTGAGGCCAGGTAACTTCCTTCTCTCTCTCTCTTTTATTTCTATTTCAGTTCTGTTTTCTTTTATTTAATCTGTTTTGCCACTGTTTGAATTTAAAAATAATTCAAACAATGCCAAAAACTCCTCTGAAAATATTTATGCTGCTTAATGGACTTTTCCAAAAGCTTATAAAATATTTCAGGGGTATTTGAAATTATATTCTAATTATATGAATATAACTCAAATTCAAATAGCTAATGAATTAAATCCAAAGTCCCAAAAATAAATCCTTAAAAATGTTCAATATTTTGGTTGGGACCAGAACCCTTGCCAAAAATTATCAAACATTTAAGAAGAGCATTTTGGAACAATGAATGAGATTTCTAGGGTTTTTGCCCCTCTTTTATTTAAGTTTTTGAGGCTTCCAAAATTCCCCAATTCAAGTTTCAGAATTTAAACATGATGCACACACCAGGCAGCACCAGAAGCTAGGGATGTGACAGCGTGGTCCGCAGCACCTAGAGTACGGAGTCGAGATCCTCTACCCAGTGCATGTTAGACTCCTTTAAGGACCGCACTAATCTGGGTTTAATGCCACTCATCATAAGACCATTTGCTCGCTCAACATGGCCGTTGGTTTGTGGGTGATAGACGGAAGCATAATCGAGCTTGATGCCCATGTTGCTGCACCAGAGTTTTACCTCGTCAGCCATGAAGTTCGTGCCGTTGTCAGTGATGATCCTGTGGGGGACGCCATAGCGGTGTACAACCCCGGATATGAAGTCTATCACCGGTCCGGATTTGGCTGTTTTAACAGGTTTGGCTTCTATCCATTTGGTGAATTTATCCACCATGACCAGTAAGTATTTTTCTTATGGGTTCCCCCTTTAAGGGGTCCAACCATGTCAAGCCCCCAGACCGCAAAGGGCCAGGTAATGGGGATTGTTTGGAGGGCGGTGGGTGGCATGTGGCTTTGGTTTGCAAAAAGCTGGCAATCGATGCAGCGTTGGACCAAGTCCTATGCGTCTGCCCGGGCCGTCGGCCAATAAAAACCTGTACGGAAGGCCTTGCTTACAATGGCCCGGGCTGCGGGGGGGTGGCTGCCGAGTCCTGCGTGAATTTCTGCCAAAAGCTTCCGCCCTTCCTCTTCGGAGATGCACCTTTGAAGGACTCCAGTAGTGCTTTTTTTATACAGCTCTCCCTCGTGGACCCTGTAGGCTTTAGATCGCCGTACTATGCAGCGTGCCTCATTTTGGTCCTCGAGAAGTTCCTACCTAGTTAGGTAGGCCAGGAATAGTTCTGTCCACAAGGCAATGATGGCCATTATTACGCGGGCTGAAGGTGTTATTTCGGTGGCAGAGCCTCCGATTATGTCAGAGTGTTCGGTATCGGGCATTTTGGCCGGGTCCGAACTGTTGTTACCGGTGTCCCATTCCCATACCACGGATGGCTTAAACAACCTCTCCAAAAAAGATGTTGGGGGGGACCACATCGCGTTTTGCGCCGATGCGGGCGAGGATATCCGCTGCCTGATTGTTTTTCCGAGCCACATGGTGAAATTCGAGCCCCTCGAACCGAGCTGACATCTTTAGGACGTCATTTTGATAGGACGCCATCTTCGGATACTTGGCATTGAAGTCTCCATTTATTTGGGATATTGCGAGGTTCAAATCCCCACGCACCTCGAGGCGTTGAATGCCCATGGAAACTGCCATCCGAAGACCATGTAACAGGGCTTCGTATTCAGCTGCATTGTTGGAGTCTGTATAAAGTATCTGTAGTACGTATTGAACTATATCTTCGGTTTGGGACGTTAGGACGAAGCCAGCCACCAGACCAGCCAACATTTTGGAGCTGTTGAAGTGCATGATCCAATTGGAGTATGCGCCGTACTCTTTAGGGAGTTTGGCTTCTGTCCATTCGGCGACAAAGTCGGCCAATACTTGCGATTTAATGGCTCGCCGAGGTTTGTATGCTATGTCGAACGGGAGGATCTCAATGGCCCATTTGGCAATCCGGCCCGTGGCGTCGCGGTTGTTTATAATATCATTAAGTGGCATTTCCGAGGCTACTCTAATCGAACACTCTTGAAAGTAGTGTCGCAGCTTCCAAGATGCCATGAATACCGCATAAGCTATCTTTTGATAATGTGGATACCATGATTTGCATGGAGTGAGGACAGTGGATACATAATATACCGGCTTTTGAAGCGGGAATTTATGTCCGTCCGCTTCTTGTTCAACGACGAGCACTGCGCTTACAACCTCATGAGTTGCCGCAATGTACAACAGAATTGGTTCGCCGACGCTTGGCGTGGCCAGGATTGGGTTGGTTGCCAGTATGGCTTTTATTTCTTCCAATCCGACTATTGCAGCGCCCGTCCACTCGAAGTGTTCGGTGCACCGAAGGAGGCGATAAAGGGGTAATGCCTTTTCTCCTAAGCGGGAGATAAAGCGGCTTAGAGCCGCCACACATCTAGTTAATTTCTGGATTTGTTTGAGGTCCGTTGGGATAGCCAACTATGACAGAGCTCAGATTTTGGACGGATTAACTTCAATTCCTCTACTGGAGAGAATGAAGCCCAAGAGCTTTCCGGCTGGTACGCCGAAAACGCATTTTTCCGGATTGAGCTTGATGTCGTATGTTCGGAGGTTGTTAAATGTGAGCCTCAAGTCGTCTATTAGAGAGTCGACGTGTTTGGTTTTAACGACCAGATCATCTATGTATGCCTCTACTGTTTTGCTGATCTGTTTCTCCAGGCATGTCTGAATCATGCGCTGATATGTTGCGCCGGTGTTTTTGAGCCCAAAAGGCATTGTGTTGAAACAGAAGGGGCCGTATGGTGTGATAAATGCCGTTGCGGCTTGGTCGGACTCCGCCATCTTGATTTGGTGGTATCCTGAGTATGCGTCAAGGAAACACAATGACTCGTGTCCTACGGTAGCATCGATAATTTGATCAATGCAGGGGAGGGGAAGGGATCCTTTGGGCAAGCCTTGTTGAGGTCCTTGAAGTCGACACATAGGCGCCAGGATTTGTCCTTCTTTGGTACCATCACCAGGTTCGCTAGCCAGTCCGGGTGTTTTATTTCTCTAATGAATCCGGCCTCCAATAACTTGGCTAGTGCCTCTCCCATAGCTTGTCTCTTAGGTTCAGAGAAACGCCAAAGAGTCTGCTTGACCAGCTTGAATCCCTTTAGGATATTGAGGCTGTGCTCGGCCAGCTTATGTGGGATTCCTGGCATGTCTGAGGGGTGCCAGGCGAATATGTCCCAATTCTCACGCAGGAACTCTCGTAGTGCAGCGTCCACGGCGAGGTTTAACTGTGCCCCGATGGAGGCTGTTTTTGTAGGGTCCGTTGGGTGGACTTGGAATTTGACTATTTCATCTGCTGGTTTAAAAGAGGTGGACTTGGATCTCTTGTCAAGTATCACATCGTCCCTGTCCACTATGGAGCATAGCGCAGTTAATTCCTCGGCCGAATGGGCTTCGGATAATGCCTCGAGGGCCAATGCGGCCGTTTTGTTTTCGGCGCGAAGTGCTTTGTTCGGATCACTAGCGAGAGTGATGATTACGTTGGGCCCAGGCATTTTGAGCTTCATGTACCCATAATGGGGTATGGCTTGCAAGATCGTGAACGCCTCCCGTCCTAAAAGGGTGTGCTATCCACTTCTGAACGGGGCCACTTGGAATGTAATTTCTTCGGACCTATAGTTCTTCGGCGTGCCAAATACCACATCTAGTGTGATTTTCCCAGCACAGTGTGCTTCCCGACTGGGGATGATTCCTTTGAAGGTTGTGCTGCTTTGCTCAATGCGGTTCCAATCTATTTCCATTTTTTGAAGAGTTTCCTCATAGATGAGGTTCAATCCACTGCCACCGTCCATGAGTACTTTGGTGAGTCGAAAGCTGTCCACAATTGGACTGAGGACTAGTGCAGCTGGTGCTCGGGCTGTTCAGAATTTCGGTTCGTCACTGGCATTGAAGGTAATAGCCGTGTCACTCCATGGATTCATTGCTGCCACGGGGCTGATTTCGGCGAGGCTGTGGAGTGTTCGCTTGCACCTATTATTTGATGCGAAGGTTTCAAAGACTGTTAATACCGTACTGTTATCCACGGGATGGTGCTCTGTGGCATTTGGGATGAGAAGATCCTCACCACTTTTGGCCACCTACCGGAGTATCCAACATGCTCTAAGGCTGTGTGTTGGTATGGTATCCGTTGTACTATGAATTTTGCAGGGTCCGTTATGCCATCCCTCCAATACGGTTCCATGCCCTGTAGAGGGTTTTTGTTTCTTTGTAACTAACTCGTGTGTCTTATGATAGTGCACCCTTTTATTTCGGACTGGGTGTATATTATGAGCCGAATTATCCCAAAATTTCGTTTTGGTTTTCCAGGCGCTTTCCATCGCATAGTACTTTCGTACTATGGACGCCAAGTCAACGAAGCGTGATATGTCATGGCGACTTAAGGCGTTAAGGATTCCCTTGTCCGTGCAATTATTGCAGAAGAATGAGACCGCGTCTTCCTCATAAGAGTCCTTAACCTTGTTCATCACAAGGAGGAATCTGGCCCAACAATGATGTACTGTTTCATGGGGCTCTTGCCTGATGTGGGAAAGATCGTTTATGTCTGGGTGGGTGGGTGGATTTGAGTCCGAACCCCTACCCGATCTGAGACCCAGGGGCCGAGGAGTTTCCAATCTTGGATGTTTGGATTCCGGAGTGTTGCCCGATAAGTCTGGCCCGCTGCGTGACTCTAGGTTCAGGGCTTGGGTGATGTCCTCCCGTAAATGGGTATCTGTCTCGGAGAGCTCAGGAATCCGGACATAGTTAGTCCTCAAGATAGAGGAAGAATCGCCGCATTGTTCCTCCACCACCGCAATATGATGGGTGACTGGTGGAGAGTTAATCTCCCTTTGATCGGGTTTAAGCCCAATCCGATCATAGTCTGTAGCGACTCCCAAGGCGGCGACACGATCCAATAGCTCGTTTAGGGAAGAGAGCTCCATTGGATTCATCTGCTCGGCGAATTCCGAGCCGACGTGGAGGATGTTTTTGATGACCCGAGAGGTCATCATCGGTGCAGCGGCCGAACGGGCGGTCATGATGAAACTGCCAAGCCGGAGAGTTTGGCCGACAGCCAGGGCTCCCCCGGCGGTAATGTTGTTTTTAACAACGAGACGAGGCATCCTTCCTTACAGAGATGGCAAAGTGGAACTCTCAATGAAGGCACCAATGTCGGTGTCAAAACCGGCGGATCTCGGGTAGGGGGTCCCGAACTGTGCGTCTAAGGCGGATGGTAACAGGAGGCAGGGGACATGATGTTTTACCTAGGTTCAGGCCCTCTTGATGGAGGTAAAACCCTACGTCCTGCTTGATTATTCTTGATAATATGAGTAGTACAAGAGTTGATCTACCACAAGATTTGAGAGGCTAAACCCTAGAAGCTAGCCTATGGTATAATTGTATGTTGTCCTACAAACTAAAACCCTCCGGTTTATATAGACACCGGAGGGGGCTAGGGTTTACACAAGGTCAGTTAAAAAGGAGGAGATATACACATCCGTGTTGCCTAGCTTGCCTTCTACGCCAAGTAAAAGTCCCATCCGGACACGAGACGAAGTCTTCAATCTTGTATCTTCATAGTCCAACAGTCCGGCTGAAGGATAGTCCGGGCTGTCCGGAGACCCCCCTGGGCCAGTGCTTCTCTAAGTGTTAGTCTGAACTAGAGCCCCTTGCAGCGCCACGTCGGGGAAACTTGAGGGATGGTTTTAGTTGTATGGATTGCACATCCAGTGTGCCCTGAGAATGAGATATGTGCGGCTCCTATCGGGATTTGTCGGCACATTCGGGCGGCTTTGCTGGTCTTGTTTTACCATTTTCGAAATGTCTTGTAATCGGGATTCCGAGACTGATCGGGTCTTCCCGGGAGAAGGAATATCCTTCGCTGACCATGAGAGCTTGTGATGGGCTAAGTTGGGACACCCCTGCAGGGTTTGAACTTTCGAAAGCCGTGCACACGGTTATGTTGCAGATGGGAATTTGTTAATATCCGGTTGTAGATAACTTGACACTTGATGTAATTAAAATGAATCAACCGCGTGTGTGACCGTGATGGTCTCTTCTCGGTGGAGTCTGGGAAGTGAACACGGTCTTGTGTTCTGCTTGAATGTAAGTAGTTTCAGGATCACTTCTTGATCACTTCTAGCTTCTCGACCATTGCATTGCTTCTCTTCTCTCTCTTATTTGCGTAAGTTAACCACCATACATGCTTAGTGCTTGCTGCAGCTCCACCTCACTACCCTTTCCTACCCATAAGCTTAAATAGTCTTGATCTCGCGGGTGTGAGATTGCTGAGTCCTCGGGACTCACATATACTTCCAAACAGTTGCAGGTGCCGATGATACCAGTGCAGCTGACGCAACCGAGCTCAAGAGGGAGCTCGTTGAAGATCTTGTTCATTGTTTTGTTTCATTTCCTGTTGATCATAGTGGATCCCAGTTGGGACGATCGGGGATCTAGCATTTGGGGTTGTCTTCCTTTATTTTGGTTCCGTAGTCGGATCTTTGATTGTATTTTGGTGGATGTATGAATTATTTATGTATTGTGTGAAGTGGTGATTGTAAGCCAACTCTTTATCCCTTTCTTATTTAGTACATGGGGTGTGTGAAGATTACCCCTCTTGCGACAAGCCTACCATGCGGCTATGCCTCTAAGGCATGCCCCGACACGTGGGACATATAGCCGCATTGTGGGTGTTACATGAGCATCGCTACTCAGGAGCCTAAATGGCTGTGTAGCCCCTCACCCCTTGGTCTCTTCCTGGTGATCCAGACGACCCAACGCTGGCTAAGGTATGCGATGGGTCGGGCCCTGCCGACGTAGAACGTAAAGAAAAATGGGAATGAAATCGCAAAATCTCAAGCAATATTACAAGAAATATTGTTCTTCCGATACCAAACACAAGTTTAAACGCCTCCACGAGGCATGGTGCATATCGCAGGAGCTAAGCAGGAAAGGAGCCGCCAGCAGGTCATCTCGTCATCCCTGGACGCTGCCGTCGCCCGGAAGGGATGCTCCTCCCATAGCGGCATTACCCTCACCTGCACCACCCACCGGAGTTGCAGGATCAGCATCACCACCAGTTGAGGGTGCGGGATCGAAGGTGTGGAACCGCTTCAGCAGGGCCTCCACATGACCCTTCACAGCTTCGGCAGTAGCTGTGCAGTGCTCGGTGTCCACAAGCTCCAGCAGCTCGTCGAGGTGGGCGACAGGATTGCGAAGATAGAGGTGGTGGAAGACGCGCCTCAGCACAACTGATGAACGGATGCGGCTTCTGCCTCTGCCAAGGGGCCGATACCGCTCACCACTTCCTCAAGCACCCGGACCAGATAAGGAAGCAACTGGGTGGGACCCTCGTCGGCGGCGGCCAGCGGCTCCTCCAAGCCCTTCTCGTAGAGTGACCGCAGCACCGCACGAGACCTTTCCTCAAGGGACTTGAAGATCATGCAGTCTTCGGCCAGGACCCATTCCTTGGCCTCCAGCTTAGCCTTTTCTGCCTTCACCTTCGGCTCCAGCTTCTCCAACCGGCTGCGCTCCGCGGCCTGCGCCTCCACCAACTGCCTTAGCTTGGCGTCGCGTTCCCTCATGGCGTCCTCCCAGGCCTTCATCTTCTCCTCCTCCACCCTGCGGCAACGAGTTTCGTCCGCACGCTCACCGTGCATGGTCTTCAGTTCGGCCTACAGCAACTAGCAGTGATCTTGGGAGGCTCCAGCATCCTTCAGCGCCGCCTCGCGGGCAGCCATAGCTTGGGCGACGACCTGCTTGTCCTTCTCGGAGTCCACAGTAGCCTAGCTCAACGCTGCCCGGACGGCCACGTCGGAATGGAGCCAGCCAGAGATCAGCTCCATGCAGCCGGCCACCACGCGACGGTCGGTGCCTTGAAGATCCTCCCGCAGCAAGGTCAGTGCAGAAATAGCGCGCTCTAGGATGTCGGGGGAGGCAGAAGGATCCGAGGTCAGCGGAGTGGTGGAGGAAGGAAGACGCAACATTGTCACGATGGCTTGGGAGGCTGAGGGCTCCTGAGCTTTGGGGACCTCAATAGCCGAGCGGGACACCGGTGCCTTTGAAGCCAGCGGGGCCTGTCGGTGTTCTGGGAACGGGATCCCCAGACTTACCTGCCTGTAGCCCACGACATGGCTGGGCTGGCAGGTATGTATGGCACATCTTCATCAACAATGCATTCAAGACCCTCGCGAGGCGGACGACGCAAGACCTCCTCAGGAGCGGCCTCGCCTGGCAGGCTCGCGAGGGGCAGAGAGATCAAGGCAAGGAAAACCTCGCGAGGTCCTCGTGACTTGAGCCATGATGATCGAGACCAGGCGGGCGCCATCACGCGCAGTTTCCTCGCTTCCACTTTGGTGCCAAGGGGGCAAGCGCAGACGTGGAGTATCGAGGCATCAAGCAAAGGTTTCCATATTGGTGCAACAAGACCAAGACCAGAAGGACGGCAAGACGGAGGTCACCCTGGAGCCCAGGACGACGTCACCACCAGAGCCTTTGGCAGGCGAAGACTACTTTTGTCAAGATAAGTTGTACTAGTTGTCCCCTTTCAAATTGGCCGTTGTTGGCTCCCTTCCCGCTCAATATTTGGGGAGAGGACCAGGGCCTATATATGTAGAAGTAGCCACCACGTTAGAGGGGAACAACCTCATCATGAATCGAGACTGATCCAAGATCATCTCACCCACACAAGGAAAAGAGAGCACAAGAGCACCTCAACCTCAGGAGGCTGTTCTTCCCCTTGTACTGTTCATCATCGGCCCAAGAGGCAATCCACCACCACCACACTAGAGTCGGGTATTACACCACAACGGTGGCCCGAACCAGTATAAATCTTGTGTCTTTGTCTTGTGAGTTCCTCAAGTTCGTCCGCGAGATCATAGAGAGCTAGGGAGTGGATCGACAGGGAGAAAACCTTTGCGCGCACCCCAGTGTTCGAACCTCAAGGATTTTTCCGGAACCCGTGATCCGACACTTGGAGCGCCAGGTAGGGGTGCACCGGAGTCTATTTGTCACATCCTAGCTAGCCATGCATTAGAGTGTTGCATCATGTTTACTCTTTCATCAGAAACTTAAAATGGGGATCTGTGAAACCCTCAGAATCTTTTTGAAAATGATCCAAATAAAAATTTCTCCAAAAAGGTCCAAGAAAATGCTCATGTTGCTCTCTGAAAATATTGGACAGAGATAATAATCAAACCAATATTTTTAAGAGCTCATAGGTATTTATTTTGGGCATTTGGAATTAATGCATAAATATTTGCTTTGGAAATATATTAATCATATATATTAATATATGTCCAAATATTATGCCATTTATAAAGGAGCTCTGAAATAATATATCTAGCCCCTGCAAAAATTGGCATAAGTTAAATAAATGATTTAATATTTTTTTAAATCAAAACAAATGTCAGAAATTAGAAAAACAGAAATAATTAACAGGAGGAGCTTACCTGGGCTCCTCCACTGTGCGGCCCAGCCAGCTGGCTGGCCCAGCCAGCAGCCGGCCCAGCCCACCTCCCTCCTCTGTCGTCTTCGTCCCGACAGAGGGAGGGGAGTGTGGCCGGCGCGCGCGCGCGCCACCGCGCCACGCCACCTCTCTCCTTGCCTGCCTGCCCTCCCCTCCTCGCCTCGATGCCCCTGGACGACGCCATGCCTCTCCCCCTGCTCTCTCTCACTCTCCCCCCGGCTCTCCCTCCTCCCCTCGCTCTCTCTCTCACACGGCCGAACCCCCCGTCGCCGCCGTTCGCCATAGCAGCCATCTCCGGCCACCCCTCGCTTCCCCGACTAGCTCAGAAGCTCCGCCACGACCCCCTCTTCCTCCCCACCGCTCCACAGCTCCCCGGAAGCCCTGCATCGCCACCACGTCGCCGTTCCCCTCTTCGGGCTCCGACCATCGTCGCCGTCGAATTCGTCGTCTCCAGCGCGTCCCCGAGCCCGCTAACCATCCCTGCAGCTCCGCGGTGAGCCCCCGGATCGTTTCCCCCTTCTCCCCTGGTCTCTCCCGACCTCTAGGCCCTAGCCCCACCTTGGCCGAGAGCTCCACGCCGCCGGCGATGTCGCCGTCGTGGCCACGGTCACCGTAGCACCCAACCGAGCACACTATCGTGCTCCACACCTCACTAGGGGTACGCAGCACGCGCTAACGCCTCCCCAAACCCCCTGCAACACCGATCCCGACCGCACCCGAACTCCGGCGGCCGCAGCCGAGCTCGCCGCCGTCGACTCCGGCCACCCCAGGCCCAGCCACCACCACCGTTCGACGCGCGGGAGCAAGAGCTTTCCAACGAGCCCAAGCACGGCCTCTCCCGTGCCCTATAGCGCGATTCCGCATCGCGCCGCCGTCTCGGGCCTCGCCGGCGTTACGTCGCCGGTGGGTTTGACCCACTTTGACCAACGGCAGGACACCCCCTGAGTCCCTGACAGGTGGGCCCAGCCCTGTAGCTAATTAGGATTAGCGCTAACCACTGTTAGTTAACCCCCTGACACTGACTTGTGGGCCCCAGCGCCACTAATTAGTAATTAGGATTAAATTAACTCTGTTTAACCCCCCCTGTCACTGACGTGTGGGCCCCACACGTCAGGTTTGACTTCAGGCAGCCGCAATTGACCACTGACGTCATGCTGACGTCATGCTGGCGCAATAATTATAATTTCTGGATTTAATTTAAATCAGGAAATTCCAGAATACTATTTAAACTTCAAAAATTCATAACTTTTATTCTGTAACTCCAAATTGGACAAATTATATATGAAAAATGATCAGAAAAATCCAATCTATCCATCTGTACTATTTTCATGCATGATCAAACAAGTTAAATTGATGTTTTAAGCAGAACAAGGAAAAGCACTTTAAAAGGCCATGTTTGAGTTTGAAATTTGAATCTATGATTCAAATTTGTTCAAACCCTTCTGGTTTTAGTTGCATTAGCCCAACACACTCATATTGCCATGTTTCATGCATGCATCATATTGTTGCACATTGTTTGGTGATGCTTGTGTATCGATGTCCTTTGCGACAGGTTCTGCCTCCGAAGAGTACCGTGATTACCCTAACGAAGAACCGTATCAGTGCATCGAACCATCAGGCAAGCAACCAACCATTTGATCATATCGATACAATCCCATGTTCTCGCTCCTGCTCTCTTTTACTGCATTAAGACAACGCGTTTCAAACTACTGTGTGCTACGGTAGTTGAACCCATTTCCTATGCATGACCTGTCATTGCCACAGTAACTAGATGAAACCCACTAGCATGTGTAGGAGTTGATTGAGCCATGTGTATGTGTTGTTCCTACCTTGCTATGCCTGCTATGCTTAGAGTCGTGTCAGGTCTGGTTCATCTGGGTGATGGGCTAGAGTGAAATGTTAATGTCGGTAATGAGAGTGGTGTGGTGAACACGATTTGGTAAAGGTATCGATGAGAGGCCATGTAGGAGTACATGGTGGGTTGTTTCATTGAAGCCGACCTTAAGCACTGAGATCTGTATATGTGATTTAAGATACAGCTACTACCATGCATTGGGCCCTGAAATATGACCCCGCTCGACTTCTTATTCACCCTAGCTCTCTGTCCAGGAGTTGCAAGTAGTTTCTGGTGTTTGTAGCCTACTGGAGGCCGTGGACAGCGCTGACCGTAGGGGTGGGCTGTGATGCGGTAGGTACGTGGCCGGGTGTACCGAATACCCGTTAGGTATCTCGGGAACCCTGTTCACATCGTTCGGGGCCGTATGGGAAACCTCGGCCGGACTCCCTGCGGATGGAACCTGAATAGGCGATAAACCTGGACTAGATGCTTAAGTGTTTAGGTAGGTCGTGGTCTACACCCACGTCGGCTTTCGCTTGAAGTCTGCCGAGCACATGTCGTGTGCAGACGCTAAGTGGTGGAAACATGTATGAAGAAGTACACCCCTGCAGGGTTAACATGATCTATTCGAATAGCCGCGTCCGCGGTAAAGGACTACTTGGTTGCCTATACAGTTCATAGACAAGTAAATGGAAACTACTAAAAGCCTCAAGATAAGTGTGAGTGCCGAGGATGGCTCTTCCGTAGGAAGACGGAGGTGGATCCTCGGTAGTGTATTGAAGTGGTGAGTAGTGGACTCGTGTGCGCAAAAACCATTTCAAGTTGGAGTATCGTAGGATAGCCTAGCCAAGAGTCAAAGCTGGCTTGCTGCAATAACTCCACCAACCCTTCTTGATAATATGCATGTATGTAGGATCTGATGTAAGTCTTGCTGAGTACCTTTGTACTCATGTTGCTATAATCTACATTTTTACAGAAGACGCTGCAACCCCTTCTGATGGGTTCTATGTAGACGTTGACATCAACGATTAGGCTAAAGACCCAGGTGGTGACCCTGAGCTTGTGATGGACCACGTAGTATAGCTAGGCTTTCCAAGCCTCTTTTATTTTACTAGTTGTCTGTACTCAGACAAGTTACTTCCGCTGCTGGTTTGTATGACTGTATGACTTGTATGTTGGGTCGTGAGACCCGTACCTTTGTGTATGTTATGTATGGCTCCCTGAGCCTTAAATAAAGTACTTGTGTCATAGAGTCATGTTGTGATGCTTCGTTGTATTTGCACATATCGAGCATATTGTGTGTATGATTGAAATGCTTGGTATGTGTGGGATCTGACCATCTAGTTGTTTATCTTTAGTAGCCTCTCTTACCGGGAAATGTCTCCTAGTGTTACCGCTGAGCCATGGTAGCTTGCTACTGCTCTGGAACACTTAGGCTGGCCGGCATGTGTCCTTCTTCGTTCCTGTGTCTGTCCCTTCGGGGAAATGTCACGCTTTGAGTACCGGAGTCCTGTTAGCCCGCTACAGCCCGGTTTACCGGAGTCCTGTTAGCCCAGTGCTACAGCCCGGACCCACTTGCTAATGACCGACACGTTCGAAGCTGGGTCATGGATGCCTGGCCCTGTAAGTCTGTGCCACTTTGGGTTTACGACTAGTCATGTCAGCCCGGGCTCCTTATCATATGGATGCTAGCGACACTATCATATACGTGAGCCAAAAGGCGCAAACGGTCCCGGGAAAAGGGTAAGACGACACCCGTGGGGATACCGTGCGTGAGGCCGCAAAGTGATATGAGGTGTTACCGGCTAGATCGATGTGACATCGAGTCGGGGTCCTGACACTATTCCCCACCAATCGGCCCACCGACGCTCCGTGGCCCCGATGTCCGGCGACCCAAGGGCCGACTCCGACCGATGGGCAGTCTGGCTAGCCCGGGGGGCGCCACCTACCCATGAAGACCTCAACCCCGCGTTCCAGGCAGCAATAGCGCCACCTAACGCTGCGGGGCATGGGCAGCGCGGCCAGGCGTCATCCACCCTCACTCCACGACAAGCACAAGATGCTGCAAGGGCCGCAAGCCATGCCGCAACAATGGCGCCACACCCGGCGGGAGCAGGCGAACATGTGGGCCGTGCTCACGGTGGCGCAGGAGTTGCTGCGGTGCCGGGTGATGGAGCGCAGCCACGACACACTGGTGGAACGTGTCGCTGAGCTGCTAGATGCGGTGGCATCAGGAGCACCGCCTTTCTGCTACCAGCTCCCTTCCTGAGCTGCTACTAGACCTCACGACGGGCCTCGCTTCAACCACGCGCCCTTGGGTCCGCCTAGAGGCTTCATCGACACCAGGATGGCCGGCGGCGCCTGGGGCCCTGTTGCCCCCGTGCCGCCTCTGATGAGCATGGGGAAGAGCGTTGCCCCCCATGGCCCCAGCAAGGCGTCGCGCTATTGTCCTCGGGACGCCGCACTAGGCCGGGCGACATGGAGTGTGGGGCAATACGGCGAGGTGTTTGGGGTGACAGCCCCAGAAGCCTATGTGCCCCACATGATGGACCAGGAGTACACACCGGAGGACGACCCTGGCTCGTTTTTCAGGCCAGGTTGGGAGGAGGAGGCATTAGGAGCTGAAGCCTGCCAGGAGCCGCCGAAGATCCCCGCCAACCGCGCCGTCGACAACAGATACATGGTACCACTAACCCCAAAGGAGCAAGCTTACACTAACCATGGGTCGCAGGAGAATCAGGTCACCATAGCGGCTGGCGGCCCCAGCTCGGCGACCTCCCTCCCGCCAGGAGGATCGCACTGGGGGCAGCATGAGAGAAGCCAGGAGCCAGATCCCTCGCCGCATCGCACAGAGCAAGGTCCCCCCAGGGGTAGGCCCTCTGTCGGGGTGGTGACAACGACCTTTCCCCCGATAGAGGACCTGTGGTCGCCGAGCGCGCCGCTGGCGTCCCCTTTCCCCCATTGTGTCGTCCTGGTTGCCGGTCGGCTCAAAGGTGGTCGAGGGCGGTGCAGGGCGGGGCCCTTTCCTAGCGTTATGAAGCAAGGCCGACACCTACAAAGAAGGCCCAGTGCCTGTGAAGATCGCTGCCCGTGACACTCTCATGTAATAATGAGTGGGGCTGTACACGCCCCGGAGTCTCTGGAGAGCCACCCTCGGGCCTCGGGGGCTCCCTCCCACGCCTAGTGGCAGCACCTAGCTCCGCGCTGGTGAGAAGACGTCGAAGATTAGACTAGGTGCCAGATGCAGCCATTTGGTTTGGATCTCTTTTGTGTAACCCTGCCTTCTGGATTTGGATTTAAGTTGAAGTTGAATTTTCATTTGATGCGCGTGGGGGGATGCCTTTTGTTGTTCGAGCTATTTCTCGCAATCTCGTTCTTGCCTTACCTTGGAGTTCACGCCAATCGCTCCCCCCTTGCGGACCCCTTGCGAGCCAGGCTGGGCATGACGCACACGAGCCACGCGTGTGCCGAGCCGTGGAAGCCCCTCGCTTATCACACGGCCCTCTCGGGCGTGGCGACGAATTCATTAGGAGCTCCTCAAATTCCCGCAATCTCTCGGGCCGGTTTTGGGCTCGTCCAAGTTAAGGTAAACCGCAACAACGACCTTGCCCCGGCATGTGTAAGCTCATGAAGACGCGTACTCAATTTAGCACGAAAGGCTAAAAGCTACGATTGTTTACATGAGGGGCTCCCCCTCTCAAAATGCTCTTACAATCTTCTAGTGCCACACCCAAGTTTTTACAAGGTAAATAACAGAAAAAGAGGAGTCAGCCGGATACGTTCCTCGCCGCATCCCCCATGTCATCTTCAGACGCACCGCTGGCGTCGCTATCACCATCGTTGGCATTGCCTCCACCTTCACCGGCGCTGACGTCGCCGTCATCATCCACGTCGCCTTCGTCCGCCGCAACCACTACCCCATCATCGTCAGACGCGAAGGCCCTGACCAGCGCATCCACATGGTCTTCAACCCATCGTTCCAAGTCGCCCAGGATGGCTTCCGGTACGGGAGCAATGGCGGTGTCAAAATCGAAGTTGAGATCAATGTTCCAGAGGTGGCTGAAGACGCGGGAGAACACGCGCCCAAGCAGACTGTGACTTCTCTCTTCTACAAGCTGGCGAGCCCTATTAGACCGGGCTTCCAGTCGCGTTACCACATTGGTGAAGAAGTTCAGGTGACTAGCGTAGTCATTCGAGTGGGGGGCGGTGCATTCTTGTCACAAATGAAGCCCAGGGCGGTATTAGCCCTGTTTCGGAGGCCCTGAAGCATGGGGGCGTGCTCGCGCTCCAGCGTCCACCGTTGAAGCACTTCCTCCCTGTTTTGCCGCGCGACGGCCTCGGCGTCATCAACCCGCTTCCGAAGAGAAAGCAGCTCTGCGCGGGCGGAGGCCAAGTCCGCCTGTGCCGTGACCAGGGTGGCGGACGTGGCCTCCTCACGCCTCTTCGCCTCATCTAACCTGGGCCTGAGAGCGGCGGCCCTGCCCGCTGCCTCGGTTTCCGCAAGCTTCAGGTTCAGGTCGTGCCAACCTTTAAGATCTGCGTGAACCTCGGCCAACCGGCGGTCGACTTCCTCCTGGACCTTGGCCTCGCAAGCCCCGACGGCATCTTCCGCTTGGGAAACTTGACGCTCCCTCGTCTCCTGTTGCTCAAGCTCGAGGCTACGCTCCACGGCTTCCAAAGCAAACGCCTCCTCGCACTTCCGGACCTCCTCTTCCTTAGCAGGCGTCCCCCTCAGTGACGCGAGGGCGGCTTTGCGCGCCTCCACTTGCTGCTCGAGGAACGCACTCTAGGCGTGGAGCTCCCACGCGCAGTTCTCCGCAGCCTCGCAATGGCGGTCAGCATCACGAGCCTCCTCAAGAGCTCGGGAGCAGGCCTCGTGGGAGGCCGCGAGGCAGGCCTCAGTCTTCATGTTATCTAGCTCGCGCTGGTGGCGCCCGAGGTTGATGGCCACTTTCAGCCTGTGGCACTCCTCCGCCAACCAAAGACCCTTGTCCCCAAGGCACGCACCGACACCCTCAAGTTCTTCGCCGAGTCGGTTCATCGCGTCCATCGCCACCTCGAAGAGCTCATGACGAACGACGCTCCTCCCGCGCTCGAACTCGAGCACACGGCCCATCTCGCCCTCTGCTATAGGGGATGTGGGCGACGCCCGGCGTGGTGCGCGCCCTCTCGGCAGGGGGCTGGGGGCTGGCGCGACCCTAGATGCCAGCCGGCCCTCGCGAGGGGCCCGAACTGAACAAGGCCCGCTGCTTGAAGAAGACCCCAGGGACGAGACTAGCTAGCTGCCGACCGTGACAAGGGTATGAGCCCATGGCACTCCTACTGCGATCCGAGCAAGGCCGCGAAGAAAGGACGGCGAAGGAGCAAGATCGGGGCGCCTTGATGACGGACCAACTCCCGCGGCTGACCCCACACCGTGGGCAGCGCCCGAGCCTGCAGCACTGGAGCTTGGCGGGTGCGACGGGACGAGAGGGAGCTGCTTTTGAGGAGATTTCACAGCCTTGGAGGAAGGGGTCCTGAGGGGACAATCATCAGGGAAGGAAGGCGGCACACGGAAGATGACCAAGATAAGGTACTTACTCGTCAACAGTAATGTACTTTCGTCTCTTCAACGGCCCAAAGATGCCGCTGGCGCTCGGAGATCCTTTCCTCTTGCGAAGCTGCTCGAAGCCCATGCAAAGCCGACCGAAGTGCTGAATGTGGCGGCCAGTACGGGGTGTAGCCGGAGAAGTGCTCAAGAGAACAACTTCAGTGGTGCCTGGCTGCGGAGAACAGTCAGGCGCCGTCTCACCGCGACTTCCTGAGGCCTCTGGAGTTTCGGCCTCAGTAGCGCTTGCTGCATCACCATAGGAACTGGCGTCCCAGAATCACGGGATCCTGAGGACGACGCCCGAGGAGCCCCAGGCGGCGTCCGCACATCAGCACTCATGCCGCCAGCCTCTGACGGTGCTCGTCCCCCTGCACCCTCATTCGGGATGGGCTCGGCGCCAGCGATGAAGAGGGGAACCACGCTGGCAGGGTTCTCGTGGGACCCCACCAGGCCGTCCGGCGCAGCCCCCACTCGTCAAAGGGAGGCATGCCCCCTGCGAATTCAGCCTTGTTCTTGCAGTGGTACAGTAGACAGCTCTTCCTAGGCAAGTCGTCTGGCGAAGGGACACCTGTTAGGACCTTGAGCACCATTTCCCGCATCCCAAGGGGGAGCACAGACTCCTGAAACCTCATATGGTCCTGGCTACTAAGAAAGGTCCACATCGGGCGAGAATGGCGCTGAAGCGGAGCAACCCGGCGCTTGATGAACTCCTTCATGACCATCGGCGTGGTCACGTCGCGGTCCTTCAGCATCTTTAGCGTGTGCCAGATGGGGACAAGACGGGGGCTCGCGAGTCTCATGTGGCCTCGCCAAACGGGGTGTGGGGTAGAGGGCTGAGCACGCCGGCGTCAACAAATACCCACCGTGTCCGAAAATCGCTCGTGGATGAAGGAAGCTTGAAGTTGATCCCCGTGCCCGCCGCCACGGCCACGACCTGGAAGCTCACGCACCCCAAGCTTTGCCGGGGATCAGTCAGATGCAATGAGAAGAAGTGGCAGAGAAGGGCCACAGAAGGAGCCATGCCCACCATGTCTTCAAACACAAAGGCGAAGACGGAGAGGAGAGTCAGAGATTGGGGGTCGAGATGCAGCATATGGATCTGGTAGTGTTCAAGTACCGCATTGAAGAAGGCAGAGAAAGGGGGAATCAGGTCCTCCCAAAGGGCATCAACGAAGGCTGGGACCTCGGGGACTATCCGAGCGATGCGAGCGCGAGATGCAGGCCAAGCCACCGTCTCCCCTACTCATTGAAACTGGTGGCGAGCATGGGACGCACCTTGTCCATGGCCTCATCGTTGAGAACCAAGGTTCGGCCGACTGCAGGCTCGGCGGCAGGAGGCGCACTTGGCGAAGGCAGAGGCTTCATCGCTTGTCTGCTTGGTTCGGCACCATGGTGATGGAGTGGGCGGAGTGCAGGTCAGATTGGAGAGGAGGAGCGGAGTCACGAGGAAGCAGAAGGACTGGGGAAGCAAGGCGAGGGCGACGGGAGAATAACTGTGTAGGTTGCGAGGGCCGCATAGCCAGGCGGATTCAAAGGCAGCGCGGGGAAGCGGAGATGCCCATGTGCAATCAACCACCATGCGTCAACCGAGGCTTTAGGCTTTTGGGGCCCGGGGTGCTCCACGCTTGACCTTTTGGCTTCGCCTCGAAGCCAAGCCCGAGCGCGCCTTAGGCCCGGGGGCTACTGTCGGTGTTCTGGGAATGGGGGTCCCCAGACTTGCCTCCCTGCGGCCCATGGCGTGGCTCGGCTGGCAGGTCTATATGGCACATCTTCATCAACAAGGCATTGAAGACCCTCGCGAGGGGCCAAGCCTTGCGAGGCGGATGACGCGATACCTCCTTAGGAGCGGCCTCACCAGGGGCAGAGAGATCAAGGCAAGGCAAACCTCGCGAGCTCCTCATGACATGAGCCATGACGATCGAGATCAGGCATGCGCCAGCGCTCTATGACACCCACGATGCGGCTATATCTCCCACATGTCGGAGCATGACTGATAGGCATAACCGCATTGTAGGCATGTCGCAACAGGGGTAATCTTTACACATCCCATGTACTTAATAAGAAAGAGGTACAGAGTTGGCTTACGATCGCCACTTCACACAATACATAAATATAGAATTACATCATCGAGATACAATCAAGGTCCGACTACGAAACCAAAATAAAGACAAACCCAAATGCATAAGATCCCCGATCGCCCCAACTGGGCTCCACTACTGATCGTCCGGAAAGGAAACGTAGTAACGTCCTGATCCTCATCGAACTCCCGCTTGAGTTCATTCGCATCCCCAGGAATGACATCATCGGCACCTGCATCTAGTTTTGGAAGTAATCTGTGAGTCACGGGGACTCAGCAATCTCACACCCTCACGATCAATACTATTTAAGCTTATGGGTAGGGAAAGTTAGTGAGGTGGAGCTGCAGCAAGCACTAGCATATATGGTGGCTAACTTACGCAAATGAGAGCGAGAAGAGAAGGCAAAGCACGGTCGAGAAGCTACAAATATCAAGAAGTCATCCTAAAACTACTTACGTTCAAGCATAACACGAGACCATGTTCTCTTCCCGGACTCCACCGAAAAGAGACCATCACGGCTACACACGCTGTTGATTCATTTTAATTAACTTAAGTTTCAGGTTTTCTACAACCAGATATTAACAAATTCCCATCTTCCCATAACCGCGGGCACGGCTTTCGAAAGTTCAAAACCCTATAGGGGTGTCCCAACTTAGGGCCAGTTCTTTTGGGCGGCTTAAAAATTAAGCTGCCTCTCCCCAGCTTAAAAAATAAGCCGCTCCTAAAATTCATGGAGGCTTCTAGATTAGTAATTCCATAACTAGTTCAGAAGCCCCAACAAATAAGGGAGGGGGCTTATGAAAAAACCTAGGGAGGAGGCGGCTTATTTTTTAAGCCGCCAAAAGAACTGGCCGTTAGCCCATCACAAGCTCTCACGGTTCAACGAAGGGTATTCCTTCTCCCAGGATGACCCGATCAGACTCGGAATCCCGGCTACAAGACATCTCGACAATGGTAAAACAAGACCAGCAAAGCCACCCGAATGTGCCGACAAATCCCGATAGGAGCTGCACATATCTCGTTCTCAGGGCACACCGGATTGCCCAAGATTCTGGTAGGCCAACCCAAAGTTGCCCCTGGTGGCCTCCGGCTGCTGACAGGTTGGACCAACACTCAGAGGAGCACTGGCCTGGGGGTTTAAAATAAAGATGACCCTTGAGTCCGCGGAACCCAAGGAAAAAAGGCTAGGTGGCAAATGGTAAAACCAAGGTTGGGCCTTGCTGGAGGAGTTTTATTCAAGGCAAACTGTCAAGGGGTTCCCATTATAACCCAACCGCGTAAGGAACGAAAAATCAAGGAACATAACACCGGTATGACGGAAACAAGGGCAGCAAGAGTGGAACAAAACACTAGGCATAAGGCCGAGTCTTCCACCCTTTACCAAGTATATAGGTGCATTAAAGTAAACAAGATATAATTATGATATCCCAACAATAAACATGTTCCAACAAGGAACAAACTCCAATCTTCACCTGCAACTAGCAACGCTATAAGAGGGGCAGAGCAAAGCGGTAACATAGCCAAACAACGGTTTGCTACGACAAGGTAAGATAGAAGTGAGCAACTAGCAAGAAAAGATAGAAGTGATTTCGAGGGTATGGTCATCTTGCCTGCAAAGTTCTCTGAGTTGACGTAATCTTGATCCTCGTAATCGTACTCAACAGGTTCCTTGATCACGTACTCGTCTCCCGGCTCTACCCAAGGCAAGAACACAAGCAAGGGAAACACAATCAACCATGGTGCAATGCGCAAACAACATGATGCAAAACATGGCATGATATGCGGGATGTAAAATGCAATGCATATGCATGCTCAAGAAGGAAAAGATTGAACCAGGCCTCAACTTGGCAAACCAAGAGCACCGCTGGAAAGATGAGTTGATTTCGGTCGAAATCGATATAAAGATCACCGGAATCGGATGCATGGTTTGCAAATGGCAAGCAAAACAATAATGGCACCTGCAATTAACAGCACGATGCCATCTAGAATGTAACAAGAAACTAAGCTACCGCACTCTAATATAGCAACAGAGCACATGACAGTCATCTACTCAAGATGCTTGACAAAGGATGAACAATGAGCTATGGCTAAATCACACAATAGCAGCTTCAAACAAGCATGGCAAAAGTGCAAAAGATATCAGGTTCACAGACTTAATGAAAATAACATGTCAGTATTTAACATCAGGAAGCAATGTTTAGAGCAAGATAACGACATGCTACAGGAATATATCATGGCAAAGAAAGGCATGGCATGTAACTACTCAAATCATATAACAAAAGTACCTTACTGACCATAAGCTAAAAAGGATAAGAAGATATCATGGCACTCATGTAAACGTAGCAAGTTTCGGTAACAGATTCAGACTTAGCAGAAAACTGGACATGGCATAAATAGAGTTACGTAGGCATGTTTGCGAGCTCGATGCACTCACTGCAAGGCATTGAATGAAAAACTAAGTATACACCCAGCAAGAAGACATGATCAAGTATCTAACCCTGGCAAGAACCATCTCATGGCATGAAAGTATCAACTACAAGAACCTTGGCAAAATTGAATAACAAGTAAACAATCTGCCAGGAATATTTTATAGCAAAAGTAGAGCAAGATTAGGTCATGCTAGGTTACTCCATAATGGCAAACAAAGACATGGATGGATAGAACATAACAATATCTCAAAATCATCCTTATTGAACATGCTCAAAAGAGGCATGGATCAATCTGTAGCAACATGAGTACATGGCATAAAAATAACATCAGGGAAATGACTTAGAAGAATTCTAAGTCCCTGAAATCAGCAACATCACGAGAGCTACTTTGCATTCTTGTGCTAGTCACCACATTGATCACATAAATACATGGCATCCACCTGTGTAAAGATGGCATGGAATAGCCCAAAACACATGTAGGGCTCAAGTTCATAGGAGGCACACATTAAACATGGAAAAAATGACAAATGCTCATAATCAGTTAAGAAACAGAAACTAATATTTTATAGCACTCTTGCAACAGCATTTTAGACATCAAGATGGACTCAAACAAGCATGGTGCAATGTAATGAAATGAAGAGGACATCCTAACGAACAATTTGATATATCAAACGTGCACAACGAAGCTCCGGATGATGAGATATGGTATGATGAACATGCCTAGAAAATATTAGAAACTAGGGACTTAGAGAAAAACGAGAGTCAACCCTAAATTCCATATCTGGATCTGGCGCGTGAACTGAGGTTCACCGGAGTAGATCGCCAGAGTTGAAGACGAGGCGGTGGCCGGAGATGGAGAGGAGGTGGCCGGAGCGGACGAGGTGGCCGGATCCACTGCCGGCGACGAGGAGCAGAGGAGGCGGCGGGGCGCGCTGCGGACGGAGCGGGCGGTGGTGGCGGTGCCCCGCGGCGGCGTTCGGCGCCAACGATGGAGAGGCGCGGCGCAGGGCGGCGAAGGTGGCGCCAGCGGACGCGGAACGGAGAAGAACTCTGGCAGTGGCGCGGGATTGACGGCGGGGAGGCGCGGCGCAGGGCGGCGAAGGCGACGCCGGCGGACGCGGGACGGAGAAGAACTCCGGTGGCGGCGTGGGATTGGCGGCGGAGAGGCGTGGGTGCGCGGCGGTGCACGCGGGCCGAGCGGGCCGGCAGCGGGCCCCGCGAGCCGGGCGGCGGTGCGCGGTGGCGGAGGCCACGTGGCAGGCGCTGAGAGGCTGGGAGCGGTGGAGCGGCTACGTCCTGTCCGGGACGGACATGTCCGGCGGCGGCGTGGGAGTTTAGCTAGGGTTTTGTACTGCGCGAAAATCTGGGGGAGAGACATATTTATAGGTAGGAGGAGCTAGGAGTGTCCAAATGAGGTGCGGTTTTCGGCCACGCGATCGTGATCGAACAGCCGATAGGATGGAGGCGGTTTAGATGGGTTTTGGGCCACTTTGGAGGAGTGTTGGGCTGCAACACACACGAGGCCTTTACGGTTCCTCGGTTAACCGTTGGAGTATCGAACGAACTCCAAATGGCACGAAACTTGACAGACGGTCTACCGGTAGTGAACCAAGGCCGCTTAGCAAATCTCGGTCCAATCCGAGAATGTTTAACACCCGCACATGAAAAGAGACACAAGAGGGCGCCGGAGGACGTAGCAGCGTCGGATCGCAAAATGGACAACGGGGAAAATACTCGGATGCATGAGACGAACACGTATGTGAATGCGATGCACATGATGACATGATACGAAATGCATGACATGAACAAAATGCAAAACAAAGACAAAACCCAACCACGAGGGAATATCATAACTTAGTGCCAAAAATGGCAAGAGTTGGAATACAAATATGGCAAGTTACATACGGGGCGTTACAACACTCCACCACTACGAAAGGATCTCATCCTGAGATCTAGTACTGGAAAAACTCCGGATATTTGGAATAGAGGTGGTCCTCGCGTTCCCAGGTGGCTTCACGATCGGAATGATGTGACCACTTCACTTTCAGGAATTTTGTAGACTTGTTGCGAGTCTTGCGCTTAGTTGCTTCGAGAATAGCAACGAGATGCTCATGATAAGACATGTCTTCTTGGAGATCAATCTCTTCGAAGTTGATGGTGCGGTCAGGAGTCTTGAAACACTTGCGAAGCTGAGACACGTGAAACACGTCGTGGACGTTTGCAAAGTTGGACGGAAGCTCAAGTTGATAGGCGAGATCGCCTCTTTTGCCAATGATCTTGAAAGGACCCACGTATCTAGGGGCAAGCTTCCCTTTGATACCAAAGCGACGAGTACCTTTCATTGGAGAGACGCGGAGGTAGACATGGTCTCCGATCTCGAAAGCGAAGTCACGATGCTTGCTATCATGGTAACTCTTCTGGCACGATTGCAAGGCTTTGAGATTTTCACGAATGACTTTGCACATTTCTTCAGCCTCTATGATCAAGTCATTGCCAAGAAGTTGGCGTTCACCAGTCTCTGACCAGTTAAGAGGAGTACGACACTTTCTGCCATAGAGAATCTCGAATGGGGCCTTGCCGGAACTTGCTTGGAAGCCGTTGTTGTAGGAGAACTCGGCATATGGAAGGCAATCTTCCCACTTCATACCGAAAGAAATGACACATGCCCTGAGCATATCTTCAATAATTTGATGGACTCGCTCGACTTGGCCACTAGTTTGAGGATGAAAGGTTGTGCTTAAGCGAATGTTGGTGCCCATGGCCTTCTGAAAAGAATCCCAGAACTTAGAAGTGAAGATGCTTCCACGATCTAAAGATATCAACTGCGGAATGCCGTGCAAGGAGACAATCCTGGAGGTATATAGCTCTGCCAACTGAGCTTCTCTGATAGATTCTTTGATAGGAAGAAAATGAGCCACTTTAGTGAGCTTGTCGATGACGATGAAGATAGCATTATTGCCACGCTTGGACTTGGGAAATCCAGTCACGAAGTCCATCTCAATATGGTCAAAATTCCATTCTGGAATGGCAAGAGGTTGGAGGAGACCAGCTAGCCGTTGGTGTTCTGCTTTCACTCTTCTGCAGACATCACATTAATTCATGAACTTAGCAATCTCGTGCTTCATTCGAGTCCAACAATACGACTGCTTGAGGTCATGGTACATATTTGTAATTCCAGGGTGAATATATATGAGTGAATTGTGAGCCTCGTTCATGATGTCTTTACGATGGTCACCCTTAGGAACAACAATGCGGTCCTCAAAGAATAGAGTATCTTTGTCATCAAGGCGATAGCACTTGTACTTGGGTTGGCTCTTGGAAATCCCAATCTTCACCTTCTTCACCATACCATCAAGAAGTTGAGCCTCACGAATCTGATCTTCCGAAGTAGGAGAGACTTGGAGGTTGGGAAGGAATCCTTGAGGAACAACTTGGAGATTAAGTTTGCGGAAAGCTTCACAAAGATCTGGTTGGTAGGGCATGAGAATCAAACTGTTGCAGTAAGCCTTCCTGTCAAAGCGTCAGCAATTACATTGGCCTTACCTGGAGTATATTCAATACTCGGATTATACTCTTGAATCATTTCGACCCGATGAGTCTGCCTGAGGTTGAGGTTGGGTTGAGTGAAGATATACTTGAGACTCTTATGATCCGTGAAGATGTCCACTTTTCTTCCCAACAACAGATGTCTCCATGTTAAAAGAGCATGGACAACTGCTGCTAACTCGAGGTCATGAGTGGGGTAGTTCTTTTCGTTGGGCTTCAACTGGCAAGAGGTATAGGCCACAACTTTCTTCTCTTGCATTAACACAGCACCGAGACCTTGCAGGGAAGCATCACAGAAAGCCTCGAATGGTTTGGATTCATCACGAGGAGTGAGAACTGGAGCTGTGACTAACTTCTCTTTGAGGGAGTTGAAATCGATGTCACATTCAGGCGTCCATACATACTTCGCATGCTTCTGGAGGAGGTTGGAAAGAGGCTTCACGATCTTAGAGAAATTCTCAACGAATCTTTGACAATAGCTTGCGAGCCCAAGAAAGCTGCGGAGCTGCTTCACATTCTGAGGCGGTTCCCACTTGACAATTGTAGACACCTACTAAGGATTAACAGCTATGCCCTTGGCGGAGATGATATGCCCCAGGTAGAGAACCTCATCGAGCCAAAACTTGCACTTTGAAAACTTCGCATAGAACTGATGTTCTCTGAGTTTGTCCAGCACCAATCTCAAGTGCTTGGCATGATCCTCCTTGTTCTTCGAAAAGACCAAAATGTCATCGAGATAGACCAAGACGAAGTCATTTGTGTAGGGGTTGAAGATGAAGTTCATCATGCGATAGAACGTTGGAGGAGCATTTACAAGGCCGAAAGACATGACAGTGTATTCATAAGAACCATAGCTTGTTCTGAATGCTGTCTTGGGGATATCTTGTTCACGAATGCGAATCTGATGATAGCCCATACGGAGGTCAAGCTTGGAGAATACTTGAGCACCTTTGAGATGTTCGAAAAGCTCGTTGATGTTGGGAAGTGGGTACTTGTTCTTTATGGACTTCTTGTTCAATGGACGGCAGTCTACACAAAGTCGGTCCGTGCCATCCTTCTTCTTAACAAAAAGAACACCACAACCCCATGGAGAAGAACTTGGTCGGATGAGACCCATACACTCTTGTATATCGAGTTGTTTCTTCAGCTCCTTCAACTCTTCTAGTCCAAGCTTGTAAGGACATTTGCAAATAGGTTCCTTGCCAGGCTCAAGATCGATGACGAATTCAACTGGCCGGTGAGGAGGGATTCCTGGATGCTCTTCTGGAAAGACGTCTTGATATTCACAAACGACTGGAATCTGAGAGATGGCATTCAACTCGCCCTTCTCATTGAGAGAAAACAGTCGAATGGTATAATCATGAGTGGCAAAAACGATCACATCCGCAGACGAGTGTGTCAATTAAATCTTCCTGGCAGCACAATCAAGCTGAGCCTTGTGATTAGAAAGCCAGTCAATGCCGAGAATTCGATCAATATCCGAGTTACCAAGGACCATTGGAGAAGATAGAAACTTATAGTCGCCCATCTTGATAGTAACATCCGGAACCACAGAGTAAGCGTTCATGCATTTACCTGGTGAGACAACTTCTAACGGACTAGGAAAAACATGGAAAGCCAACTCATGCTTAGATGCAAATGGTCTTGAGATGAAACAATGCGATGCACCAGTGTTAAAAAGAACTTTTGCAGGAATATCATTAACAGGAAGGTTACCCATGATCACTTCTGAAGAGTCCTCTGCTTGAGTTGCGTTCATCATGTTGACCTTTGAAAACTTGGGATTATGCTTGACCACTGCATTGCTGGCAGATCTCACAGGAGGAGGAGGCGGAAGGCACCTCTGGTTGAAGCATTTGTTTGCATAGTGACCCTTCTGCTGACACTTGTTGCACATAACCTCGGAGAGCGGCCGGTGATACGGAGCACTTGACCTTGGAGCATGAGCCGAAGCTTTGTTCTGAAAGCCTGGGTTGGGTGGGTGGGAAGATCCATTGCCACCTCTGCTGTTCTGCTGATAAGGCTGACGGAACGGAGGAGGAGGCAACCAGTACTTTTGCTGCTTAGCTGCCACTAGAGTTGAAGAAGAAGAAGAAGGAGTTGCATCCCTGACTCTCTTCTTGGAAGCATCGCACTTGAGTTGAGTGGCCTCTTGCTTTAATGCCATATTGTAGAACTCATCATACTTTTTCGGCTCAAAAAGCACGAGGGCTAGTTGCAGATCTTCTTTGAGGCCACCTCTAAATTGATAAAGCATGATCTTCTCGTCAGGGACGTCTTGCTTGGCGAAACGAGCAAGTCTCTGGAACATGATGTTGTATTGGTAAACAGACAAGCTGCCTTGCTTCAGATTGCAGAACACTTCATGCTTGCTCTCAATAACACTCTGAGGAATGTGGTGAGCTTTGAAGCCTTGGCGGAAATCATCCCAGGTAATCACATGACCTCCTCTGGAATCTTTGTATTGTTGATACCACTCAGCAGCTTGGTCTTTGAGTTGGAACGAAGCAAACTTGACAAAGTCCTCAGGCCTGACATTGCTACACTCAAAATGTTTGTAGATATCCACAAGCCAATCATCAACGTCTATGGCCAATGATCTTGAAAGGACCCACGTATCTAGGAGCAAGCTTCCCTTTGATACCGAAGCGACGAGTACCTTTCATTGGAGAGATGCGGAGGTAGACATGGTCTTCGATCTCGAAAGCCAAGTCGTGATGCTTGCTATCATAGTAACTCTTCTGGCACGATTGCACGGCTTTGAGATTTTCACGAATGACTTTGCACATTTCTTCAGCCTCTGTGATCAAGTCATTGCCAAGAGGTTGGCGTTCACCAGTCTCTGACCAGTTAAGAGGAGTACGACACTTTCTGCCATAGAGAATCTTGAATGGGGCCTTGCCCGAACTTGCTTGGAAGTTGTTGTTGTACGAGAACTCGGCATATGGAAGGAAATCTTCCCACTTCATATCGAAAGAAATGACACATGCCCTGAGCATATCTTGAAGAATTTAATTGACTCGCTCGACTTGGCCACTAGTTTCAGGATGAAAGGCTGTGCTGAAGCGAATGTTGGTGCCCATGGCCTTCTGAAAAGAATCCCAGAATTTAGAAGTGAAGATGCTTCCACGATTTGAAGATATCAACTGCGCAATGCCGTGCAAGGAGACAATCCTGAAGGTATATAGCTCTGCCAACTGAGCTGCTATGATAGATTCTTTGATAGGAAGAAAATGAGCCACTTTGGTGAGCTTGTCGATGACGACGAAGATAGCATCATTGCCACGCTTGGACGTCGTCACCACCAGAGCCTTTGGTAGGCAAAGACTACTTTTGTTAGGATAAGTTGTACTAGCTATCCCCTTTGAAATTGGCCGTTTTTGGCTCCCTTCCCGCTCAATATTTGGGGAGAGGACCAGGGCCTATATAAGTAGAACTAGCCACCAGGTAGAGGGGATTGACCTCATCACGAATCAAGACAGATCCAAGATCATATCACACACACAAGGAAAAGGGAACACATGGGAACCTCAACCTCTGGTGGCTGTTCTTCCCCTTGTACTGTTCATCATCAGCCCAAAGATGTAATCAACCACCACCACACTGGAGTAGGGTATTACACCACAACGGTGGCCCAAAATAGTATAAATCTTGTGTCTTTGTCTTGTGAGTTCGTCAAGTTCGTCCACGAGATCATAGAGAGCTAGGGTGTAGATCGATAGGGAGAAAACCTTCGCGCTCACCCCAGCGTTCGAACCTCAAGGGTTTTTGCCGGAACCCGTGATCCGACAGGGCCATGGGGGCTGCCTCCTCCTGAGGACGCTCCCCGAAGTTTTGTGAGGTTGATCTAGCCGGGGAAGCGCGAGCACTGCCACCATCCTTCCTTGCGGAGGAGGGGGCGGCCGCCGCGGGTGATTTGGTCCCGAGCAGTACCACCATGTCCTCCTTCCTCTTCTTCGCCCCGGGCGTCGGCATAGTCAAGGAACAGAAGGCGTCAAGAATCAGTGGCAGAAGCAGGAACAAGGCAAGACGAGGATCCTCGCTGGTCCACCGCGGTGTAATGCCTTTGCTTCCTGAGCTTGAAGCCTGAGAGCCTCCCAGCCAGAGGCACGGGCGCAAGGTCTGTAGGCGTAGAAGAGGGGGCCGCAGGCAAGTTGGAAGCAGCTTCAAGCAGCGACAAAACAGGGGCGTCGTCTTGGGAGACCAGCACCGGCCTTCCTTTCATCGGAATCATGACCGGAGATTTCCTCCGGGAACTGACCTTGGACCTCAAGGAGCCCCCTGCAGTGTGTAGCTCCTCCCTTTCCAAGGGGCATCAACCTTGTCATCATCATTAGGCATGGTGTGGAGGATGTCGGCCTTGCGCAAGGGGGAGGTCTTCCCTGCTCCTTCGCGAGTCGCCTCCGAGTCGTGCTCCTCCTCCCCCTTCTTCCTCCTCTCCCACCTCGCGAGACTCGCCGGAAGACACGACCACCAGAGTTGTCGCCACCGAAGTGTTTGTGGGCACAGGCGGCACAAGCCCACGCTCATCGAAGACAGGCAGAGCAGGGACAACCTTCGCCCCATTCCGGCGGCGGTACAAGGGAACAAGACCATTAGGCGGGTACCCTTGGTCGTCCCCGACCAAGGAACCAAGACTCGAGCGCAATTCCTCATCGGAAAGGGGCTCCGGGCATAGGCGGAGGTTGTCCCCTTCGTCTCCAAGATTCCATAGTGGGCGTGGGCGTGACTGGAGGGGAGCAACTTGTTGCGCCATGAATTCTTGAGCAATCATGGCTCCCGTCAGCTTCGCCGGTCTTGAGTCACTGGGCTTCAGGTCGGTGGTCATCCTCTCCAGCACATGCCTCGCTCGCGAGTCGGTGAGCTTCGCGCGAAGCCATCCCTCATGGGACATAGGCATCTCCAGCGGTAGCACCAGCCGGGGGTGGACGCGCTTGGCGTCTATCAGGACCCACTTGCTCCTGAAGCCCTCGGCCTTCTTCCCGGCCTTCGAGATGGCATTGGTCTTGTTGGCCGGGACGAGGCCAATGCACCCTGAGCAGGGGCCCTCCTTAAGCCGGAGAAAGAAGAAGTCGCGTAGCAGTGCCATGGAGGGCATCACTCTGACGTACGCCTCACAGTAGAAGGCGAAAATCGACAGGAGAAGGACGGAGTTGGAATGAAGATGGAGGGCATGGATCTTATAGTGACTGAGGACAGAGTAGAAGAAGTCAGAGAAGGGGGGAACCAACCTGGCGACGATGCTACTCGTGAAGAAGGGGTAGATGGTGCTGCCAGGGGCCTCTGGCTTGGAGGAGCTGACCCAGAGCACAGTCTTCCTCTTCTCGTCACCCTCCGCCATCATCTAGCGTACGACGGACATGTTCTTCTTCGACACGCTCGGCGCATTGAGCACGGGCTCGTACCTGGATGACAAGGGGTGGCCCGGGCTTTCTTAGGCGCCATCGACAGAATGCTCGAAGGAGGATCTGGGTCGATCTGGAGTCTCTGGAAGCGAAGGTAAAGAAAGGGAATCTGGAGCAAGACAAATGAAAGCAATGAAGGCAACTGCAGGCCGCGCCAGCCTTTTGTTAGGTGGGCAGTTGTCGAGGTAGCGTGGGGAAGCGGAGCCGCCTACGTCCAATCAACCGCCACATGTCAAACGAGGCAGCAGGTTGTTGGGGCCGTGGCGCTTCGCCCTTGCCCCTTGGCTTCGCCTCGAAGCCAAGCCGGAGCGCGTCTTCGGCCCGGGGGCTACTGTCGGCGTCCTGGGAATGGCGGTCCCCAGGCTTGCCTGCCTGCGGCCCACGGCATGGCTCCACCAGCGGCCCTGTACGACCCATCTTCACTAGCAAACACTCAAGACCTCACGAGGGGCCATGCCTCGCGAGGCGGACGATGCAAAACCTCCTCGGGGCGGCCTCACCAGGCTGCCTCACGAGGGGCGCAGAGATCAAGGCAAGGGGCACCTCGTGAGGTTCCTGTGCTGCAAGCCATGACGACCAAGGCCAGGCAGGCACCAGGCGGGCGCCAGTGCACAGTGTCCTTGTTTCCTCTTTGGTGCTAAACAGGCAAGCGCATGCGCGGAGTCTCGAGGAATCAAGCAAAGGTTTCCATATCGGTGCAGCAAGAACAAGACCAGCAGGACGACAGGACGGAGGTCACCGTGGTGCCCAGGATGGCGTCATTACCAGAGCCTATGGCAGGCGAAGACCATATTTTGTCAGGATAGCTTGTACTAGTTGTCCCCCTTCAAACTGGCTGTTGTGGGATCCCTTCCCGCCTAATATTTGCAGAGAGGACCCAAGCCTCTATCCACCATCGTAGCCAGAGATCGGCTCATCGAGAGACGAAAGGATCTCATCTTGGACCGGATCCACTCCACCAAGACAACCGCACAAACTTACCAAGCACAAGAACGCCTCTCCTAAGGAGGTTGTTCTTCCCTTGTAACTGTTCATCCTCAGCCCCAGAGGCAATCCACCACACCACACTAGAGTAGGGTATTACACCACATCGGTGGCCTGAACCATTATAAATCTTGTGTCCCTTTGTTCTACGAGTTCGACACGCTAAGCATTGAGATTTCGGTGAGGGCGTAAACTAGAGGGAGGAGAGATCTTCGTGCGCACCCCAGTGTTCGAACCTCAAGGGTTTTGCAGGAACCTGAAATCCGATAGAGTAGGTGTGTGAATAGATACGATCTGGTACCAATTGTGCTATTTCCATATACATTATTGGCTGATCATTGATCCATCTTCAAGATCATATCATGTACATTTGGTCTACTTCTTTCCTTTCTTTCACTCGTGTATTTGCTTGAGATCATGGATAGGCCAAGAAGTTCTACCAACCCACTCTTCGATGAGCAAGAAGAGGAGCTGAACAACTACGTTACATACAATCAACTCTTCGGCACACACAGAGCTTTGCATCAAAAGAATGAAGCTTTGGGCGACTGGATCAACCAACTCGCAACCGACTTGCGACCAGTCCGAACAACAAACAAGGGACTACCTTGAAGACAAGCTATCATCCCAAATGGAAGAGTTTTGCTCCTTGATGGTCAACCGCTCTTTTACAACATCGTCATCATCAAGATGGTGCCACTCAAGCTGACATTCTTTGGACACCTCTTCGGATGAAAGTCTTCCCCGAGCTCGTCCGCATCGTCGCCAAGACCATGAAGATCATCAAGCTCCAGAAAACCCATTTCATGACAGTGGTTTACAAGTCTTTCCTCGGGAACGTGAATGACATCATTGCCAAGCAAATGATCCCCTCGAACAAGAGCAAGCTCCAGGACACCAAGATCATCACGAAAGAGAAGATGGCGACGCCCTTTGACAAGAGCAACAATAACGTGAGAAACAACCCCTTGAAGCCCAATGTGCTCTACGTGAAGCAACCCACGCCATGAACGAACGTTGAAGAAAAAGAGGCCCTCTGACAAGAGTGACGAGAAGAAGCCACACACCTTGTTGAGCACCAAGAAATGAGGAATCGTGCAAGAATTCTATGACCTCAATGGCAAGCTAATCAAGCGGAGCACAAGGAACAAGCGGTTGAGGACCCTCAACCATTGCAAGAGCATCATGGCCATTTCCCCCAACACAATGAAGAGCAACACTACCGCACGCTCAAGTTCAACATTCCTAAGTTTTCCAGAAGCAATCATCCCTAAGACTACCTCTCCTGGGCATTGAAGGTCGACAAGATATTCCATTTTCACAATTATGAAGAGGAGAAGAAGATCAACATGGCCTCACTTGAGTTCCAAGACTACATCCTCATTTGGTGGTAACAAGTCATCCAGCGGATCCAAGCTAAAGGCGACCCACCCATCACAACATGGAATCAAAAGAAGGATGTCATGCAAGCGTGTTTTGTGCCTACATACTATAGGTGAGATCTCTTCAAGAAATTGTAACTTCTCATGCTAGGCACTAGATCTGTTGAAGAATACTACGAAGAAATGGAGATTGCAATGATATGACTCAATGTCAAGGAATATGAGGAGCAAACTATGGCGTGCTTCTTTAATGGACTCAACCATCCCATCAAAAAAATTGTGGACTTCCTACCGTACAACAACCTCCTCGAGCTAGTGCACCAAGCTACAAGGGCAAAGCGACAAGTGCAGGATGACATCAGTTATGCCAATAACTTTTCCAAGACCTACGGTTCATACACTCAAGCTTCAATGACTATGATACCTTCTACCTGGACAAAAGCTTCACCAAGAAATGGCAACAAGTCAAGATACAAGAAACCTTCGTCATCTTCGACAGCTTCGAGTCATCCTTCAACTACAAGCAACTATAAGCCGAAGGCTTCATCTTCAACTACACCAACCGATGAGACCGTCAAGACGAGTTCCATCAAGTACTTCACATGTCAAGGACGAGACCACAGGACATTTGACTGCCCCACTCTGCGCACCATGATCGCCAATGACGACAACACCTATGACTATGAGCGAAGAAGAAATGGAAGCGCTTGAGCATATTGCCATGAACCGTCAACTGAACAGATGAAGATGATCAAATCTTTTGTGACAATGAATTGAGCCCTACTCTAGTTGTCTCCATGGTCTTGACATTTTAATAGCCACAAGATGAAGATCAATGATGTCATATCTTCCATACCCGAGCGGGAATCGATGGACGTTCTATCAAGGTCAACATTGACGACGGAAGTTATCACAACTTGGCAAGCAACGAGCTATGTACCAAGTGCAAATTTCTCAAGAATATGCACCCTCTTCCATGCAAAGTCCAATGGTGAGCGACTCTAGCACCATTCAAGTGGAGCATATCGTTCAAGTGTCCTTTAAGATTGGCACGTACGAAGACACCTTGGAGTGTGATGTGGTTCCTATGTCCGTGTGCCATCTCGTCTTAGGAAGACCTTGGCAATTTGACTACGGCGTCATCCACAACAGGCGTATCAATCACTATAGCTTCAATATGAAGGGCAAGGAGTATGTATTAAACCCATATCGCCAAGTCAAGTGATCACCGACAAGCAAGCATCTACCCATCATGGAGATAATAGTGAGTGAGTGAACCACCCAAAAGAGGGTGACCGCCATAAGCCAAAATTGAGTGCCTCGACAATGAGCGACAAGAAAAATTTAGTGCTTTTAACCACCAAAAGATGAAGCGGTGAGGACTGACACTTCATGCCATCTACCTTTGTTATTTTCTCGTTTATTGTAGAAATTCAAGCACATATTTCCCAATGAGCTACCTCCTGGACTTCCTCCACTTCACGGAATCAAACACTGCATCGACCTCATTCGCGGAGCACCTATACCAAACAAGGCACCATATCGCGTCAACCCCGACGAGACAAAAGAGATCCGATGATAAGTCCAACATATCATGGAGAATGGGTATGTACACGAGAGCTTAAGTCCATGTGCCATTCCGGTTATACATGTGCCTAAGAAAGATAATAGTTATCGCATGTGTTCCGATTGCCATCCCAGAAATGCTATCACCGTTCGTTATAGACAACCCATTCCACACCTTGATAACACGCTAGATCAACTTAGTGGAGCCACCATTCCAAAATTGATCTTAAAAAAGGCTACTATCAAATTCGCATTCAAGAGGGTGATGAATAGAAAACTGCTTTCAAAACCAAATTTGGCTTATATGAAGGGTTAGTCATGTCTATCGGCTTATCCGAAGCGCCTAGCACTTTTATGCATGTGATGCATTATGTTCGTTGGAAATACATTGGCATATGTGTTGTGGTATACTTCAATGATATACTCGTGTTTAGTTAATCTCTTGAAGATAATGTCATACATCAGAGGGAAGTCTTGCAAGTTCTTTGAAACGAGCATCCTTATGATAACAAGCAAAAAATGTACTTTTGGTGTTAACAAGCTTGTTTTCATGGGATTTGTCGTTTCATCTAGGGGTGTTGAAGTTGATGAGTCTAAAATTGATTCTATTAAAACTTGGCCACAACCATCCGATATGCAACAAGTGCAGAGTTTCCATGGCCAACCGGTTTCGATTGTAGATTTGTTAAGGACTTTAGCATGATTGCATCACCATTACACACATTGAGTAAGAAGAATGCATCCTTTGTTTGGGGACCTTCCCAAGACACTGCATGTCATGATCTTAAAAACCTGCTCGATCACTTGCCTTACCAGAGTTTGATAAAACTTTTGAAATACATTGCGACACTAGTGGTAATGGCATAGGTGGTCTGTTGATGCAAGAGAAGCGGCCAATCGCATACTTTAGCGAGAAATTTTTTGGAGTGCAACTTAATTACCCCATTTATGACAAGGGGTTATATGCTTTAGTGAAAGTCTTGCATGTATGCGAGCATTATCTTCTCCCTCATTAATTTGTCAGCCATACGGATCATGAGATGCTTAAATACCTTAAGGGTCAAAGGAAATTGAATAAGCCACATGCCAAATGGAGTGAGTTCATTGAGTCATTTCCCTATGTGATGAAGTACGTCAAAGGTAATGAAAATGTGGTGGTGGACGCTCTTTCCCACAAATGCATGCTTGTAACTCAATTTGAATTGAATGTCATAGGATTTGAGCACATCAAAGTCTTGTATGCGCATGATGTTTCATTTGCTATTCCTTATGCAAAATGCCTAACACATACATCTTGGGAGCAATATTATATCACATATGATAATCTAACGCGAGCTAACAAGTTTTGTATCCCCGAGTCTTCTCTCCATTTGTTGCTTTTGCAAGAGGGTCATGACGGAGGACTTATGCGACACTTTGGACATGACAAGACATCCACTACGCTCTCCAAGAACTACTTTTGGCCCAAGATGTTTTGTGACGTCTCACGCTACACTAACCTATGCTCTACATGTCACAAAGCTAAGTCCAAAGCTCAATCCCATGGTCTCTATATGGCACTTCCTATTCCTTATCACCGAAGGGAAGATATTAGTATGGATTTTGTGCATGCTTTGCCTAGAACTCGAAATGAAAAAGATTCAGTATTTGTTGTTGTGGACCGTTTCTCTAAGTTGGCACATTTCATTCTATGCAACAAGATAGACGATGTTGTGAATGTGGCTGGAGCAGGTGGCCACTAGGCGGACACCCCAATCACCTTTAATGCGGACGATGAACCAAAGATGCGGCATGTTCGAGCACCAGCCGCACTAGTCCTCCATCCCATCGTGGACGGCTTTAGATTGACCAAGGTGATATTGGATGGAGGGAGAGGCTTAAACCTCATCTACAAGGATAACCTTGATAAGATGCAATTCGACAGATCTCGAGTCAAACAAAGTTACACAACATTTCGAGGAATAATCCCCGGAAAGAGGCACAATGCTCCGGATGATTTACTCTGGATGTAGTGTTCGATAATCCGACGAACTACTCTATAGATGAACTACTCTTCCACATCGTGCTCTTTCATAGAGGATACCACGCCCTATTAGGGTGTGACGCATTCTCAAAGTTTCAGGCTATACCCCATTACAAGTACATGAAGCTCAAAATGCCAGGGCCCAACAATGTGATCACAATAGCTAGTGACCCGGGTAAAGCCCTCCGAGCCAAAAACAAGACAACATCCCTGGCCCTCGAGGCACTATCCGAGGCTCTCGCAGCGGAAGAACTGACCACACTGCGTACAATATTGGACAGGGATGATGTCACTCTTAGTAAGAAACCCAAGTCTACTTCCATCAAGCTACCTAAGGAAACCGTTAAGTTCCAAGTGCACATGACGTACCCCAATAAGACAGCGACCATCAGAGCCCAACTGCACCCGGAGATCGACGAGAAGTTGCACGCATTCCTATGCGAAAATTAGGACATATTTGTCTGGCATCCTTCAGACATGCCAGGTATCCCACGTAGGCTGGCAGAGCACAGTCTAAACATAATTAAAGGCTTCAAGGCAGTTAAACAAACACTGCACCGATTCTCCAAACCCAAGCGTCAAGCCATGGGAGAAGAAATAGCCAAGGTACCAGAAGTGGGATTCATAGGAGAAATCAAACACCCCGAGTGGCTGGAAAACCTGGTCATTGTGCACAAAAAAGACAAATCCTGGCGGCTATGCGCCGACCTTAAAGACCTCAACAAAGCCTGCCCCAAGGATCCCTTCCCTTTGTCCCGAATAAACCTGATCATTGATACCACCACCAGATACGACTCGCTATGCTTGCTCGATGCCTACTCGGGATATCACCAAATCAAGATGAAGGAATCTGACCAACCAGCAGCCACATTTATCACACCCTACAGGCTATATTGCTTCAACACAATTCCCTTCGGGTTAAAAAACACAGGTGCAACATATCAGCGCATGATTCAGACATGCCTAGATACCCAAATTGAAAAAACAGTCGAAGCCTATGTAGATAACGTGGTCATCAAGACCAAACATGTCAGCCAGTTGTTTGGCGACCTCCGCCATACCTTAGACAACTTGAGAACATATGACATATGGCTTAACCCGGATAAATGTGTCTTCGGAGTCCCTGCCAGAAAATTGCTCGGATTCATTGTCTCCCATAGACCGGCCAAAATCCGACCTCTATCCTAGCTAGCAATACCCACAGAGCTGAAACACACCCAAAAGCTGGTTGGTTGCGTTGCATCCTGATGACCCACAAGTATAGGGGATCAATCGTAGTCCTTTCAATAAGTGAGAGTGTCGAACTCAAGGAGGATCAGAAGGAAATGACAAGTGGTTTTCAACAAGTTATTGTCTGCAAGCAATGAAATTATAAGTAACGAGTAGTTTGATAGCAAGATAATTGGTAACGAGATAGCAATGATAATAGTAACAAAAGTGCAGCAAGGTAGCCCAATACTTTTGAGGCAAAGGACAGGCCAAAACGGTCTATTATGGTAAGCAAACCGTTCTTGAGGGTACACGGGAATTTCATCTAGTCACTTTCATCATGTTGGTTGTATTTGTGTTCGCTACATTGATAATTTGATATGTGGGTGGATCGGTGCTTACGTGTTGTTCTTCCGTGAATAAACCTCCTACTTATGATTAACCCCCTTGCAAGCATCCCTAACTACGAGAAAAGTATTAATAATTAATCTAACCATAGCATTAAACTTTTGGATTCAAATCAGTCCCTTACAGAATAGCGCATAAACTAGGGTTTAAGCTTCTGTCACTCTCGCAACCAATCATCTAATAACTACTCCACAATGAATCCCCTTAGGCCGAAATATGGTGAAGTTTCATGTAGTCGACGTTCACATGACACTGCTAAGGGAATCATAACATACATAGCATCAAAAGATCGAACACATATCAAGCTCACATGATTAATTGCAACAAGATTTCTACCATGACCTCAAGAACAAAAGTAACTAATCATAAATAATAATCATGCTCATGATCAGAGGGGTATTAAATAGGATAATGGATCTGAACATAAAATCTTCCACAAAATAAACCATATATGTCATGGAATTGTCACGGCAGATGTCCTTAGTGTCAGGACATAGTCGCGAGGCCAACGCATCTATGTGTTAGCTTGAGAGGGGTTGAGCGGGACGAGAGACGCGAGGTTTTACCCAGGTTCGGCCCCTCACGGTGGAGGTAAAAGCCTACATCCTGCTTCATTGATATTGATGATGATGATCATGGTTACAAGAGTGCTCTATCTCGAGAGCTATTGTCTAAACCTAACTTGTCCAACTTGTGGAACTTGTCAATCTTGTCCTTTTTGGGGAGCTCTGCCCCTCCTTATATATGTTGAAGGGGAGGGTTACATGTGGAGTCCTATTAGGATTAGGACTAGTCTATCTTCTAATACAAACCGGGTATAAGTTCAGGTCTTAACTCCTTGTAGGACAAATATTCCTCATGCCTTTCCTCTTAAACCGGCCACCATTAAACGTGAACCGGCCTTCTGGGCCTTGGGCCTTGTTATCCATCTGTCCCACACGACGGACCACCAGTGAGTCATAATGACCAGGTGGGTTGCTTGTAAACCGCCAGGTCAGGGCGGGTCGCCAGTAACTCGCCAAGTGTTAGCGGGGTCTTCAGATAAACCGCCAAGTCCTGGCCGGGTTAACTTCCGGCCGGTTTACGCCGCGGGGTATATCCCCGACATTAGCCCCCAAGTTTAACTTGGATTTATTCATGGTAAACTTATGCTGCAAAATAAACACAAGAACAAATTTGACAGGTTATGCTCCGGGTTAAGAATTTTTGTAAACCGGTACCTGATCATCCTTAATTCCTTGTTATTTCCTCCTTCTGAGAAATCCGGGTCAACAGACCAGCTTCATAATCAATTTGCCGAACTTGGCTTGTCACCGAGAAATATCGTGAAGAATAACTCCTTTGACTCAGCTCCTAAAGCGCCGGTTTAAGAAACATGGGTCTGAAAATACTTATTTGATATTCAACCGGTTTGAAGACTTAAAACTTGCCGGTTTAATATTACCAAAATAGCCGGTTTATAAATATTGATGGCGCCGGGTCATAATTGTTGTCGACACCGGGTCATGTAATTGATCTTCCTGATTTGGTCAAAACTGATAAAATGAAGATGTTCCTCCTTTATATGCATAATACATGTAGCCCCCAAGTCTTAAGAGGAGAACATAGTGATAATTTAATACTTGCTCCAATAAGTGTTTCAACCTTGAAGAAATCCGGTTTGCTCATCTCAATCATATAAACTGAATACTCCATATATGTAGCCCCCAAGTGCCGGTTGCAGCACCCTGGGACTTGTAATTGCTTATAAAAACTTCAATCAGTGTAACCCCCAAGGGCCGGGTCATTATGCAATAATGAGCAGGAACTTTGTAATATAATTATATAGATTTTAGCAGTGATGTGTAGCCCCCAAGGGCCGGCTTAGTAAGATAATACTGAACCGGGACTTGATATATACTTCAATGAAAATAACATCATATGATGTAACTCCCATCATGGGGCTTGAACCCACGTCCACAAGGTTAAGAGCTTTGTGCTTTACCAACTGAGGAGTGGACCCTTCAACATAATGGATAAAAACTTGTGTACCTTGAATTGTTGACATGAGCAATTGGTAGCCCCCAAGGGCCGACTCATTATAATATGATGAGTCGGGTCTTCAGTAAGACTAAAAATGACTTGGCATTAGCCCCCAAGTGTCATGATGCATGCTTGCAGCGACATGAGACTTGCATGTAATCTCGATTTGAATAATGTAGCCCCCAAGTGCCGGATTGTAATCCTGAAGTGACTTAGGACTATTCCTTCCATTGTAGAATAAATCATATCATTTGATAAAATAATAACCATTGTGCTAAAGCGACTTTGAAAACTCAATAATACCGGTTATTAATGACCAAAAAAATCCAGCCATGTTGGCTATTCAAGATAATATAATCAGGGATGAAAACCTTATTCATTCAATATCATAATGAAAATACAGCCAAGTTTGGCTATTTGAATAATATAACCCAATGATTTATAAGCGCATGATTCCAATGGCGCAATCCAAATATATATACTGGCGACTTATAGTCCAAAGCCAGGCCGGTTTAACAAATCTGTTTCTGCATACAACAAGTTTAAAGTGTCCTGGCGGTTTACCGCCGGACGGGTCATAATGCCCAACATATAACCTGGGTTTATAACCAAGGCTGCACTTTAAAAAATATGAAATATATCATACATGTGACATTGAATCACATCGTTGGTTTACCAACTTTTTGTAGTAAGAGTGATAACCCCAATCTCGAGTACTGATAACTCTTTCCATATTGTGCCGGTTTATGATAAAACTGTACCGGGTTATGATAGACACCGGATTATCCATATATAATACTGGCGACTTGTAGTCGAACCGGACCAGGTTAATAATCGCCGGATTATAATTGGTCATGTACTGACAACTTGTAGTTGAAGGTCGAGCCGGGTTGATAAACACCGGTTTACTCCATAAGAGGATGTTAACAACAAGGATGAAACCAGGCAAATAGTCTCCGGATTGACGTGAACTGTGTTCCGTCAATTGATTGGTTGAAAACTTTGTCAGTTTAAAAAAACGCAATAAAAAATAAAATAGTATCTTGCAAAGAAAAGTGTGAAGCAAAAGCAATGACAAAACCGTTTGCAAAAAAGGTTTATTTGAGCTGATCAAATGGCGTTACCATGGCCGAACACGACCAAGCTCCCGTTAGGTGTAACTATGGTTCTAGTCAGCCAGGTCCCCAAATGAAACCGTGGCATTTATGCCGACCAAGTGGCATGGCAATGGTTCGGGTTCGACCAAGCCCCCAAGTGATTCTGTGGCCTTAGGTCGATCAAGAGGCATGACTGGTTCAGACGTGACCAAGTCCCCAAGTGATCTGGTGGCTCTCGCCTATCAAGAGGTATTGTATTGGTTCGGACACGACCAAACCCCCAAGTGATATAACATGATGCTTTTGAAAAGCTAACTCAAGGGGTAAACCGGAGGCCGCTTTAGAACAACTCCGTGTAACCACACATGATGTACAAGAACAAATACCCTGCTTTAGCTGAGGTTCCCATGTGATCAATAATATGTCATGGCCAGTAAGGCAGAATACCCATGTTTGAACCGCACATCATGGTAGCAGGTCCTCTTTGGAAATTTTTAACTTTTTGCAAGAGATAAATTCTTCTGAACCGGGATCTTGAACCGGATATTGAGAGCTTCAAAGCTTTGTGGGAGACATCTTTCCCTTGAACCGGATTTTTAACTGGAATCTTCATTTTCATCCGGAAAATTTTCTGACGGCCTTTAAACTCGAACTTGCGAGAGGTTAATTCCTTTTTGAACCGGACATTGTTAAACCGGATTTGAGCGCTTCAGAGCTTTGTGGGAGAACAGATTTCCCTTGAACTGGACTGTAAACTAGATATTTGAGAGCTGCAGTCAGACTGACTTCCCTTGAGTCGGATTTTAAACCGGAATCCTTTCTGATGACCCGGATCTTCTTCATTGAACCGGGATTTTGTAACTGTCATATACTTTCTAAATCGGAAATTTTCTGACGTCCTTTAAACTTTCATCAATATAATAGTAGCCTTCGGGACCGGGTTATCCTTTCCTCCAATGTCCTAGGGTTCTTAAATTTGCTGAAACTGGCAAGATTTGCTGAGTCATGTCATCGTAGCCCCCGAGTCTCAAAGGTGACTCTAGGAGTTGGCTTGAGACTCTCCATATTTGACTGTGATATAAACCGGCATAACTTGTATATCATTGGCGTTGATAGCACGATGTGAATCCATAGAAGGTTGAGGTGACTGCGGTGGGTTGCAAATGATCGCATATGAGCCGTGTCAGCAACTCGGCCAATGGTTTCTTCCAACCGGCGATTTGAAGTTAATCAAAAATATAGTAGCGGCGACTTGTGCGTCTGCCCATTGAACCATCCAGTGCAAACGGCGGTTTGATGATAATTTGTCTCCAATTTGAAAGAAAACCGGCTACCCAAGCTGTGACTTGCTCATACCCAAATAAACAGCTCATGCAGATAGGTGCGGACCGGTATGTTGATGTAGACCAGACCACAAGGGTGGCAACGTAAGCACTTCCATTGAGCACGACAGCACAGATACATGCTAGTGCAAAATGACGATGCTATGCACTCCATATCCGCGATATAACTCCACTTCGGCGGTGAATAATTGTCCTGATGTATTGGGATGACAGATGATCTTGTCGTCTCTGGCGTGATCATGGAACAAAAAATATTAAAAGATAGACAATTGTTCCCGGAGGATTTTGAAAGTATATTGAAGAAATAAATAAGATGGATAGCACATGATCTTTTCCTGGGATGTCATGCCAGCCATACCCGTCGTCATTTTTCAATTGATTTGAATTTTTACTACTTCCACTTTTTTTGGCAACCTGACTCTTTCCTTATCCCACCGGGTCAAAATCCCCTCTCCTTGTAAACGTCAGTGAGGGAGATGGCGATTTAGATCCATTGGACACAGCAGCTCGATGAGACCCCCTATGAGGCGGAGATGAGGCAAGGTGACAGCAGCTCATGAAGGCCGGGTAGTTTAAGACAGCAGGTGGTAAGCCAGCAGCATGGACCATAAACCGGGGCACTCCGTGACCAAGACGATGACTCTGTCTTTGTACGCGAAGCTAGGACATTGGGGGCGAGCCAGCAGCGGTGGAGACGGCCAGTGTGATGGTAGGGGATGAACGAGGCACCGACGGGTTGGAGATGCGCGGCTGTGGCCGGTTCAGCGCGGAGGCACATAGCAGCAGGAAGGGACGGGGGCTTAAAGAGGAGGCCCTGCCCTCAGTCGCCATAAACCGCCGAGGTCCTATGAGCTACTGTCTGCATTCACACATCGCAGGGCCTTGGCGATTCGACGGCAGCAACTTTTGACACAGCCGAGGTCAGGTGGTTGATCCAACGCCGATGATGAGATGCCGCAGTGAGGGTTTAGTAAAGCGGCAGCAGCTTGGTGCTAGAAAACAGGCGACTCAAAGCAGGCACGGCTGCGACCGCCGTTAGTCGGTTTAGTGAAGCGGCAGCTGCTCAAGTCCACTGTGGCGACTCAGAACGAGGCCGAGGCGGTGTCAGCGGAAGGTCAGCATCACTGCTGGGCCGATTCGTCGTTTGTAGCTTGGAGGCAGTGACCCGGCGATCGGGCACGGATGCGGTGACCTGGGTGCTTCAGCTTAGGCAGAGGCAAAACAATGTTGGCGGTTTGGACGATGGCCCGGGTGACGGCCGGTTCGGCTCACAACAGCTCTGGAATTGGTGGTCTGGATGATGGCCATTTGAGATGGCCCGCGACTGAAGAAACGGCGAGGTCGTGCTGGAACAGTAGCAGGAAAATAGGGCTGAGGGAGGGGCTTGAACGGCTTCATGGCTAGGGAAACTGCGTCTGTTAATCTGCTAGTCTGAACCGGTGTAGTAGTCTTTTGCCCAAACAAGCAGCTTCAACTAGTATTATCTCCTGAAACTCCGAGCCTTAGTACTATATAGATCACTTTATGCGACTAGTAGCAACGTAGTATTGTGTTCAAGCAATAGTAGCATAATTGTTTTTTTAGAAGTAGTACTACTCCGTGCCACAGCAGGCTTTTAGCAGCTCAATGTATGAAAACGCCTCGGATTTTGACCCTTGTTGACCGATCTGACCCGGCAGACGGCAGCATAATTTCTGTCGGCCTTGGCGATCCACGGCTGTAGCGGCCAAAATCTGATATCCAACTTGGATTCGACAGATCGCATCGACTTGGTGACGTACAGAGAACACGCCAAACCCTCGTATCCTTCAGATCTCATCGGTTGTAAATCTGGTTTAATGGATATAACTCTGACGTAGACTTTTCCAAGCTGGTTCCATGGTCACTTGCTAACCATACTTTCCATTGCCCAACGAGATCATTGCCATAATTAATATACCTTCGAACCGGTTCTTTCTAATCCGGCCGATCGCGAATTTCTCGATCCTCTGAAGAGCTCCCTCCAAGAACTCAACACCACCATACGCAGGCCCCACGGTGGGTGCCAACTGTCATGGAATTGTCACGACAGATGTCCTTAGTGTCAGGACTTAGTCGCGAGGCCAACGCATCTATGTGGTAGCTTGAGAGGGGTTGAGCGGGACAAGAGACGCGAGGTTTTACCCAGGTTCGGCCCCTCACGGTGGAGGTAAAAGCCTACATCCTGGTTCATTGATATTGATGATGATGATCATGGTTACAAGAGTGCTCTATCTCGAGAGCTATTTTCTAAACCTAACTTGTCCAACTTGTGGAACTTGTCAATCTTGTCCTTTTTGGGGAGCCCCGCCCCTCCTTATATATGTTGAAGGGGCGGGTTACATGTGGAGTCCTATTAGGATTAGGACTAGTCTATCTTCTAATAAAAATCGGATATAAGTCCAGGTCTTAACTCCTTGTAGGAAAAATATTCCTCATGCCTTTCCTCTTAAACTGGCCCACCATTAAACATGAACCGGCCTTCTGGGCCTTGGGCCTTGTTATCCGTCTGTCCCGCATGCCGGACCACCAGTGGGTCATAATGACCAGGTGGGTTGCTTGTAAACTGCCAGGTCAGGGCGGGTCGCCAGTAACTCGCCAAGTGTCAGCGGGGTCTTCAGATAAACCGCCAAGTCCTGGCCGGGTTAACTTTAGGCCGGTTTACGCCGCGGGGTATATCCCCGATAATATAGTAATCAACTACAAGATGTAATCAACACTACTAGTCACCCACAAGTACTAGTCAATAGTTCCAGTACAAAGATTGAACACGAGAGATGGAATAGGGTTTGAGAGGAGATGGTTCCATTGAAGATGTTGATGGAGATATACCTCCCCAAGATGGGAGAGTTGTTGGTGATGATGATGACTACGATTTCCGCCTCCGGGAGTGAAGTTCCCCCGGCGGAATCGCTCCAACAGAGGGCAAAAGTCCTCCTGCCCAAGTTCTGCCTCGAGACGGCGACGCTTCGTCCCGAAAGTCCTACCCTTATTTTTCTATGTTAAAATGACTTATATACCAGAAGAGGGGCACCGGAGGTGGTCCGAGGAGGGCACAATCCACTAGGGCGCACGTGGGGCTCCCTGGAGTGCCCAGCTGGGTTGTGCCCACCTGGTGGCCCCCCTCTGGTACTTATTTGCTCCATTATTTCTTATATATCCCATAAAAAATCTCCTTGAAGTTTCAACTCATTTGGAGTTGTGCAAAATTGGTAGCCTGACGTAGCTTTTTCATGTCCAGATTTCCAACTGCTGGAATTCTCCCTCGTTGTGTGAACCTTGCATATTATGAGAGAAAAAACATTAGATTTACTCCGAAAAGCATTATTATGCATAAAAAATATAAATAACAGTAGGAAAACATGATGCAAAATGGACGTATCAACTCCCCCAAGATTAGACCTCACTTTCCTACAACCGAAAACCGAAATGGAAAACATGTCCACATGCTTAGAGAGAGGTGTCGATAAAAACAAAATACAGACATAGAAGCATCATATATATTATTATAACAACAACAAACTTTAACATAAAACTTTACCACAGAACTTTTATCATAAACTTTCATCATAAACTTCTCATGAGCAAGTAAGAATTCACCACAACATCAAACTATAAAGCATAAACTCTATTGGAAACCAACAAACTATGTTCTCAGTCAACTTTGCAACTACAATTCATCATCTGTCGGATTACGGGTTCCGAAAAACCCTTGAGGTTCATTGTCGGAGTAATGGGCCATGGGTAGGCCAACCCGAGCCCCAGAACCTTTCAAGACACCAGGGTAGGCTGCGCCCCTCAAGACCCCAGGACGAAGAGTCGCCTTTTGAGAAGTCGGCAGCAAGATGGACGACTGACCACTCGAGGCCAAGCACAGGGACGACTTTAGGATAAGCCGACTCTTGACTAGCGACTTCTAGAGAAGACGGCTTTGGGGAGTCGGCCCGTGACTCCAACGAACCCCATGTCCTCATCACGAGGGACAGGACCCGGGAGTGGCTACAGTAAAGCCCGCTCCCGCCCCTTACCAAGGGCAGGCATGGCCACAGCACGCCGTACCCAGGGAGATCTCCGTGCGGCGTGGCACTGTTGCCGTGCCGGCCCTGACATCAGCGCCGAAGGACCGAATCCTGCGCCCACGACGGCTTGTCTGTACGGCCCTGGGGCGGCGGGTCCCCCCAGTCAGTGGGACCCCAAAAGACAGCAAGTGCGCCACCAGTCGGCCCCCGGAGTCGGCCAGACCCTTCCCTGGGGCCCACGCGCCATTAATCAGATGTGACGGAGAGTGGCAATAGTGATCGCCCGCCAGGCGGCGGGGCTTTTGCCACGACTCCATGATCAAGCCCGCGTCATGAGAAGCACGGCTACAGTAATCAGCAGCCGGCAAGACCCGCCCTCCGTACCTGGCCAGTCGGCGGGGCCCCCCAGTCGGCGGGCCCCACCAGTCGGCAGAGAATACGGAGGCCAAAGGCACTGATGACTGGGCCCGCGTCCAGCCAGATTACCATTGTACCCCTGGCGGGTAGGCCTATATAAACCCCCTAGGGCACCCATGCAAAGGGTTGGAATCCATTAGCTCTAGACCAGATCATATAGGAGGGAGAGAGCTAGCCTTGCCCTCTCCTACCTCTAGGAAACAGCTCAAGGAGCAATCGTGTAAACACCTTGCCATAGTGATCATGCGGAGACCCCGTAGAGCAGCAGTAGGGGTATTATATCACCAGAGAGCCCTGAAGCTGGGTAAGATTCGCCGACGTGCATGTCTACGCCTCACCCCGTTTCCAGGCACCGGCGACTTTCTACTTGCCCCCACCATGATAAGCCATCCTTTGGCATATGTCGCACCCAATCCCCGACATTTGGCGCCCACCTTGGGGCATGGTGCACCGCCGTCCAGAGACCTGTTCTGGACGGGAACCCTTTTCCTCCCTGGCGAGCGCATCCAGCCAGGCACGCCAGACGAAGTTTGCGCTGACACGCTGCGCGGCGTGGAGATCGCCTGCGTAGCCAGTTCGGCGAGGTTCGCCTCTCCGACGAACCTGCATCCAACGCAGGCACGGGCGGCTCCGAGATCCTCCTCGCGGCCTCCTCGATCAACTCCACATCTCCGGCGAGCCTGCCGTGGACTTGGAGTCTATAGGCTCCACCGACCCGATGCTGGTCGACTCCGACACCGCGTCGCTCGACGCTTTCCCCACTAATGTGGTGGTCTATGACGAACCGTCACCGAGGTGCTCGTCATTAGCCATGACGAGCCTCCCGGCGGAGAAGCGCATGACCCACTTGGCACGGCGCTGCAAGACCTAAATATGCCCATTCCGGAAGACGCTGACACGGCTCGTCGAAGGCGCGAAGAAGCTGGCTAGCATGAGACGCTTGTCGGAAGCCTACTAGCGAGAGATGGATTGCGCTGTTGGCGGTTCGCCGGCCCCAGCAGGGCCTAACGCCTCGGCGCGGTCCAGCAGCGCGGCGTAGCCATCGCCCACATGTTCGGGGCAAGCCGCCCTGTGTATGCTACACCAGCGGAGAACATCCGAGCCGCCCAGGCGGCGGCGGATGAGCTGGACAACTTCAAGGGCGAAGAACGCCGCCTGATGATGGAGCGAGTCGAGCGGCTCCTCGACGCGACTGTCGTGCAGAATGAGGCCGGCTACCGCACGGAGGCGCCGCAGCGGCAAAACGACGACCTTCACCGAGATCAAGGTGCGACGTCTCGGACGCCGACTGGCGATGCCCGAGGAAGAAGAGACAAGGATCCGGCTGTCAGCCACAGTGGGACTGACACTACCATAGAGCGCGACCGAGACGGCCGCCCGAGAGCAGTGGAACGACGGGACGGCTGTCCGCCTCCTCCTCCTCGCAAGGAGAGGCGAGTCTCCCCGCCGCCTGTTGACCATCCGACTCTCGGCGACCGCCTTGGACGCCGAGAGAGAGTCGGAGAAAATGACGCCCGCCACCGGATCGACTGGCTTCACCGATCCCTGGCGCTGGAAGAAGAAGATGAGTTGGGTCCGCCTTGTTTCAGGCCCTGCATTCGAGACGAGCCCTTTCCCAAAGGGTTCACGCTCCCAAGGGACATGCCCAAATATACCTTCTCCGTGAAGCCGGAAGACTGGCTAGTCGACTACTCCACGGCTGTCAGCATAGCGAATGGCAACAAGCATGTCGCCGTAAAGTACGTTCCGCTCATGCTCCAGGGCACGGCCCGGACATGGCTGAACAGCCTGAAGCCCCGCAGCATCAACAGCTGGGCCGACTTCACCGAAGCATTCGTTTGCAACTTCACCAGCATGTACAAGTGTCCTCCCAAACCTCGTCAGCTCTCCTTGTGCATGCAAGGCCCCGACGAGTCGACTCGCGACTTCCTCATGCGTTGGGCCAAGCTTCGGAACTCCTGCGAGGGCGTGCACAAGTTGCAGGCTATCGAGTACTTTACTGCCGGGTGCAGAGAAGACACCCTCCTCAAGCACAAGCTCCTCCGCGACGAGCCAGAAACCTTGGACGAGCTGCTGATCATAGCAGACAAGTACGCCACGGCTGACTCCTCCATGAAGGCGGAGATTCAAGTTAGCGCAACTGGCGAAGCGGCCCCTCAAGCTCCAAGAACTCCGGCGGGATATGCCAGTTGGCGACAACAGCAGGGCAACCACAAGCGCAAGGCCCCGCAGCCGGCTTCTAGCAGCCGGCAGGTTGCAACAGTTGAAGCCCAGCAGCTGGATGGGCAGCCCCCGCCCAAGCGACAGAAAGGCGGCAAGCCCAACTAGTTGCCGGCCTTCTCCTATGAGCAGACTCTGGATGGACCTTGCAAGTTCCATAGCGGCGCGAAGCTGTCGAATCACACCACCCGGAAGTGCCACTAGCTCACCAGGATCTCCATGGGCGACGGCCTCCTACCTCCCCCGCCTGCTGGGCAGCCGCCACCACCTCCGCCCCAGCAACAGGCCGTCAAGCCAGTCGGCGCAGTGCAGGACGAATACCCTGAAGAACACGGAGCCTATGTGGTGTTTACCAGTATGGCTAATGATCGACGCAGCAGGCGGCTGCAGTGACAAGAGGTGAATGCAGTAGCATCAGAGACGCCAGAGTTCCTGCACTGGTCCGAGAAGCCAATCAGCTGGAGCAGGGCTGACCACACAGAGGTGATGCCGAGTCCGGGCTCCTATGCCTTGGTCTTGGATGCCACCTTTGCTACGGATAGACGAGCTGCGCGTTTCTCGCGAGTTCTGATAGACGGAGGTAGCAGCATCAACATCCTGTACAAAGACACCATGGAGAAGTTAGGAATCAAGCAAAGACAGCTTCAGAACAGCCGGAAAGTGTTCCACGGCATTGTTCCTGGGCTCTCCAGCTCACCAATCGGCAAGATCCTGATGGACGTCCTCTTTGGAGACAAAGATCACTTCCGCCGAGAGTCAGTTTGGTTTGAGGTGGTGGACTTTGAGAGCCCGTACCATGCGCTACTCGACCGACCCGCCTTGGCCAAGTTCATGGCGGTCCCCCACTATGCCTACCTCAAAATGAAGATGCCCAGTTCCGGGGCAATTCTGACTGTAGCCGGCGACTACCGGAAGTCGTCTGCCTATACGGCTGAGAGCAGTCGGCTAGCCGAGTCCCTGGTGATCGCAGCCGAGAAGCAGCTCCTGGAGCGGGTTGTGGCGATGGCCGGCAAGCAGCCAGAGGTGTCACCAAACCCAAAGGAGTCGGAGGCTGAGGGTTCGTTCAAGCCGGCCAAAGAGACAAAGAAGATACCCTTGGATCCGGAGCACCCAGAGAGGTACGCTGTCGTAGGCGCAAACCTCGATAGCAAATAGGAAGGCAAGCTCGTTGATTTCCTCCGTGAGAATCGGGACATCTTCGCATGGTCCCCCAAAGACATGCCAGGTGTACCGACGGAATTCGCCAAGCACAAGTTACACGTCCGATCTGATGCAAAGCCGGTCAGGCAGCCCCTACGCCGCCTATCAGAAGAGAAGAGAAGAGTTGTCGGAGAAGAGATAGCCCGACTCCTAGCAGCCGGCTTCATTATGGAAGTGTTCTTTCCAGAATGGCTAGCAAATCCGGTCCTGGTACTGAAAAAGAACAAGCAGTGGCGAATGTGTATTGACTACACGAGCCTCAACAAGGTCTGCCCCAAGGACACGTTTGCTCTACCAAGAATTGATCAGGTGATAGACTCCATAGCCGGATGTGAGCTGTTGACTTTTTGGATGCATGCTCAGGATATCACCAGATCAAGCTGAACCCGGCTGACAGACTGAAGACCGCCTTCATCACGCCGTTTGGAGCCTTCTGCTACCTCACCATGACGTTCGGCTTGAGGAATGCCAGCGCCACCTTTCAGTGTTGCATGCAGAACTGCCTCCTCAAGCAGCTTGGCAGGAACGCCCATGTCTACATGGATGACGTGGTGGTGAAGACGGAAAAGCGTGGAACACTGCTAGAGGACCTCAAGAAGACCTTTGAGAATCTGCGCCAAATCCAGATCAAGCTCAACCCCGAGAAGTGTGTCTTCAGAGTACTAGCCGGCCAGCTCCTTGGCTTCCTGGTCTCTGAACGCGGCATAGAATGCAACCCTGTAAAGATCAAGGCCATTGAGAGAATGGAGGTACCCATCAGCTGGATGTGCAAAAGTTCACCGGCTGCTTGGTGTCCATCAGCCGATTCATCAGTCGGCTGGGCAAGAAAGCTCTCCCCTTATACCAACTCATGAAGAAGACCACTTTTTTCGAGTGGAACCACAAGGCGGACGAAGCTTTTCTCCATTTGAAAAAGATGCTGACTACTCCACCTGTTCTGGCGGCTCCGACTACTAAGGAACCTATGCTCTTGTACATCACCGCCACCAACCGGGTAGTCAGCACGGTCATTATAGTGGAACGCAAGGAGGAAGGCAAGGCGCTACCTGTCCATAGACCAGTATATTACCTGAGTGAAGTATTGTTGACCTCCAAGCAGAACTACCCCCACTACCAGAAGATGTGCTATGGCGTACACTTTACCGCCAAGAAATTGAAATCTTACTTTCAAGAGCATCCAATCACTATGGTCTGCACGGCCCTACTTGCCGAGATCATCGGAAGCCGAGATGCTTCTGGCCGAGTGGCCAAGTGGGCCATAGAGATGGCTCCTTAGACCATCCACTACCAGCCCCGCACCACCATCAAGTCACAAGCACTGGCCGACTTTCGCGTCGACTGGGCGGAGACCCAGTACCTGCCTCCAGCGCCCGACTCCACCCATTGGCGGATGCATTTTGACGGCTCCAAGATGCACACCGGCTTGGGAGCCGGCGTCGTCCTCACTTCCCCTAAAGGCAACAAGCTCAAATACGCACTGCAAATCAATTTTGCCGCCTCCAACAACGTCGCCGAGTATGAGGCGCTCATTCACGTGCTCCGGCTTGCCAAAGAACTTGACAGTCGCTGGATGCTGTGTTATGGCGACTCGGACTTAGTGGTCCAACAGTCATCTGACGACTGGGACGCCAAAGATGCGAACATGGCGAGTTACCGTTTCCTCGTGCAGCAACTCAGCGGGTATTTCGAGAGGTGCATGTTCCTCCATGTGCCAAGAAACGACAACGACCAAGTAGAGGCCTTGGCACGAATCGGCTCGACCCGCCAAGCAATACCATCCGGCGTCGCCCTTCAATGCCTCCTCAAGCCGTCTGTCAAGCCTTCACCAGAATCAAACTCCATCTTTGTGTCGGCTCCTCCCGAAGAAGTAGGATCTGACTCCAGAGCCCCGGCAGACGGCGCGGGGATCTTGGCAGATGGATCCAAAGCCGGCACAATCGAGGCCGGCCCAGGGACTGCAGTACCCGGCCCGGGGACTGCGGCGGCGGACTCGAAGACTCCAGAACTCAGCCCAAGAACCACGCCAGTCGGCCTGGGGACTTCATTAACCCAGCAAACGGTTGTTGACTTGTCACATCCCTAGTTCTGACAATGCCTAGTGCATGCATTAGAATGTTACATCATGTTTAAATTTCATTTAAACCTGAGATGGGGATTGACTAAGCCCTAGCACCAAATGAATTCCACTAGGGTCAAAATAAAACCTTTTTCATTGAACTCAAAATGTCCTCTAAAAATGTTCAACATTTCTGGTTTGAGGTGGAAGCATCTACCAAAAATGGTTTATATTTTTGCAGGACATATTTGGTCACTGAATTAAACCATATTGTATTTGACTTTGGGCATTTAAATACTATAAATAATTTAAATGTTCAAATAAATGTTGGAAATTGTTAGGGGTCACTGAAATAATTCAGAAAGCACCCATAACTGTTTCCAGGATTTTATAAAATGATTTGATATTTTAAATCAATCAAAAACAAATTGCAGAAAATAGAAAAGATAAAATAGAACAGAATTATAAGAGAGAGAGAGAGAGAAAGACCCGTACCTGGGCCACTTACCTGTAGCCGGCCCAGCTCCCCCCCCCCACCTGGCCGGCCCAGCCCACCTCCTCCCCCTTGTCTTCTTCCTCCCCTCGCACTGAAGCAGCTTGGTGGCGAGCGCCGATGCCGCCTCGGCCACCTCCTGCTTCCACCGAGGCGTTCCCGAGCCTCCCCCTCACGCCACGCACTTCCCCTCGCCCCCTGCACCTCCCCTCTCTTCCCCTGGACCCCGTTCCCTCCTCTGCTTCCCTCCCTGCACGCGCCCGAGCGGAGCCCATCGCCGCCGACGCCGTTACCGGGGCCACAGCCACCCCCTCGCTCCCACTTTGCATCCCTGAGCTCCGCCCTGACCCCGTGAAGCTACACACGCGACGCACGCGACCAGAGGAGGCCGCAGTCGACCGGAGCATCGTCGTCTTCACCTCCGGTGCCCGGAGATCGACTCCACCGATTCGGCGCGTCCAGAGCTTCCCCGACTTCGTCGTCTCCTCCGCTAGCCCCTCCGTGAGCTCTCCTACGTTTCCCCTCTCTCCCCGTTGGTCTCCCGTGCAGTAGCCATGCTAGCCACCGTACCGAGCGCCGCCGTCCGCCATGGACGCCGGGCATGGCACTGACGTGCTGTCGCGGCCAGTCCGACGAGCCTAGCGTGCTCCTAGCTGCCCCAGGAGTCCGCATAGCCCCCTCAGCCAGCCCCCTAGCGCTCCGTAACCTCGCTCCGCCCAAACCCGAGCTCCGGCAGCCGCCGCGGCCTCCACTCCGGCGAGCCCCGGCGTCCCCGCAGCCTCCCACCTACCCCATCAGATGCGGGAGAGCCCGGGCTACGCCCCGGTGCCCTCAGCGCGCGAATCCGATGCCCCTAGCGCAAGTCCGGCGTGCTCCGCCGTGCTCTGTGGTCACCGCCGGCCAAACTCCGGCGGGCCGATGTGGCCACTTAATTAGGGGCTAATCACCCTATGAGCCACTGCCATGTGGGCCCCTGCGCCTAATTAGGATTAGTATTTTTTCTGTTTAGTTTAACTAACCACATGGGCCCCACCCGTCAGCTTTGACCACGCTGACATGGACGTTGACCGACCCCACACGTCAGTATTGACCTGCTGACGTGTCTGTTGACCTGACCCCACCTGTCAGTGAGCTAACAGCCCTGTGTCACTGACGTGTGGCCCCCACACGTCAGGTTTGACCTGGAGGCGCCCAGTTGACCTGCTGACGTCATGATGACGTCAGGCTGGCGCATTAATTCAATTACTGGATTTTTTATAATTCAGGAAATTCCAGAAAATGCCTAAAACTTCAATAAATCATAGAAAATTAACCGTAACTCCAAATTAAATAATTTATATATGAAAAATTATCAGAAAAATTCAAGGAATCCATCTGTACCATTTTCATGCATGTTAGAACAACTTATAGATGCTGTTTAGCACAAATCATATAAAGGGCATTTAAATAATCACATATGGAGTTTGAATTTGAATCTTGTATTCAAACCAACTTCATTTAATCTGTTGCTAGTTGCATTAGCCCAAAACACATTCATTTTGCCATGTCATGATCATGCATCATATTGTGCATTGCATTGATTGTGTTTTTCTGTGTTGCCGGTATTTGTCCCCTCTCGATAGACGCGATACCGATGATGTGATCGTTGACACTGATGAAGACTCAATGTTATCTTCAGAAGTGCCAGGCAAGCAAAACCCCCTTGTTCATTCCGATACAATCCCACCCTCTCGCTCCTGCTCTCTTTTACTGCATTAGGACAACAACGATTCATCTGTTACTTGCTGCGGTAGCTGAACCCCTTTATCCTTTGCATGACCTGTCATTGCCACAGTAAATAGATGAAACCCACTAGCATGAGTAGGAGTTGTTTGAGCCCTGATGTGCCTACTCATTCTTGCTTGTTTGTCATGCCTGCTACTGCTTAGAGTTGAGTCAGGTCTGATTCATCGGGGATGAATCAGAGGCGTGTGAACATGTCCTACTGTGTGTGAGCTAAGTGTGTGAACACGTTTTGGTAAAGGTAGCGGTGAGAGGCCATGTAGGAGTACATGGTGGGTTGTCTCATTGCAGCCGTCCTCAGGAACTGAGTTCTGTGTTTGTGATCCATGATTCAGCTGCTACCACGCATTGGGCCCGAAACCAATGGACCCTCTCGGCTTCTTGATCACCCTTGTCCTCTGTCCAGGAGTTGCAAGTAGTTTCTGGTGTTTGTAGTATGCTGGAGGCCGTGGGCAGCGCTGACCGTAGGGGTGGGCTGTGATGCGGTAGGCACGTGGCACGGTGTACCGGGCGCCCGTTTGGTGTCTCGGGAACCCTGTTCACATCGTTTGGGGCTGTGAGCGAAACTCCGGCCGGATCTCCTCATGGATGGAACCCGAATAGGCGATAAACCTGGACTAGAGACTTGAGTGTTTAGGCAGGCCGTGGCCGACACCCACGTTGGGCTTCCGCTTGAAGGTTGCCGAGTACATGTCGTGTAAACGGCGGTAAGTGGTGAGAGCGTGTGTGAAGAAGTACACCCCTGCAGGGTTAACATCATCTATTCGAATAGCCGTGTCCACGGTAAAGGACTTCTGGGTTGCTTATATCAGTTCATAGACAAGTGAAAGTGGATACTCTAAAATACGCAAGATAAGCGTGAGTGCTATGGATGGCGTTCTCGTAGGGAGACGGGAGCGGTTCCATGGTGGTGTATTGATATGGTGAATATGTGGACTCGTGTGCGCCACCTCAAAAGAGTTACATTGCAGTCGTAGTTTAGGATAGCCACCGAGTCAAAGCTGGCTTGCTGCAGTTAAACCCCACCACCCCTTTGTTGATAATGATGCATATGTAGTTAGTTCTGATGTAAGTCTTGCTGGGTACATTTGTACTCACGTTTGCCTATTTTATGTTTTTTGCAGAGAGACTTCGGTCTCGCTAGTAGTTCCGCGTGGACTTCGACGTTTAGCTTGTTACCTCAGCTACGATCTTGTGCCCTCGGCAGGATCTGGTAGATAGTCAGGCTTCTCTGCCTTTTTCATTTATAGATGTCTGTACCCAGACATGATAGCTTCCGCTTGTGCTTTGACTTGTATGCTCTGAGTGTTGGGTCATGAGACCCATGTTTGTAATATCTCGCTCCTCGGAGCCTATTGATTAAATACTTGAGTCGTAGAGTCATGTTGTGATGTCATGTTGTATTTGCACATATCGAGCATATTGTGTGTATGTTATTGAAATGCTTGGTATGTGTGGGATCTGACCATCTAGTTGTTTATCTTTAGTAGCCTCTCTTACCGGGAAATGTCTCCTAGTGTTTCCATTGAGCCTTGGTAGCTTGCTACTGCTCCGGAACACTTAGGCTGGCCGGCATGTGTCCTTCTTCGTTCCTGTGTCTGTCCCTTCGGGGAAATGTCACGCGATGAATACCGGAGTCCTGTTAGCCCGCTACAGCCCGGTTCACCGGAGTCCTGCTAGCCCAGTGCTACAGCCTGGATTCGCTCGCTGATGACCGACACGTTCGATGCTGGGTCATGGATGCCTGTCCCTGTAAGTCTGTGCCACTTATCATATGGATGCTAGCGACACTGTCATATACGTGTGCCAAAAGGCGCAAACGGTCCCGGGCAAAGGTAAGGCGACACCCGTGGGAATACCGTGCGTGAGGCCGCAAAGTGATATGAGGTGTTACATGCTAGATCGATGTGGCATTGAGTCGGGGTCCTGACAGCGTTGGTATCAGAGCTTGACTGCCTGTAGGATTACCGAGCCAAACTGGTCGAAGTTGAGTCTAGAAATTCTTTAGTTATATAAGGGAATTGATTGTGGGATGGAACGTAAGGCTCTTTTTACTCCTTATACCTCATGGCTTTCTGATCTGAGTCATCATCTTCTTTCCTACGGGGTTAAGAAACTAGGCTTTCTCTTCTTTCTATCAGGATCACGTCTTACTAATCAGTGGACTTATAAGATTGTTGGATTTAAGTCTCAGTTCAGTTCCTACTACTTCCGTATGTTAATTGTTGATCTCGAAACCTTGATATTGTGCTTCTGAGTGGTTATGCCACCATTTTTTGTGAATGTCTCAAATCTTTTCTGAGCATTTACAGCCGTTATGCTGTCCGAGTCATCCCAGGTTTCTAAGTAGTCTGATGCATTTGCAAATCCTTTCTTTCCGTTTCAATGTTCCCATGGGCCAGATTAACCACACTAATCAGTGGGTTGAGGTACTCCGTTACCTTGACATATATGTTGGAGGTATTATTATGACCCTAGGTGTCTTAGGGGATCATCTAGTAATTTAGCAATGTTTTGTGTTCCCAGTGTGAGATTCTGGCCTTTATTCTCGAAGGCATTCCGTGATGCTACTTAGTAATAGGTATTCTGTTCCTGGGTTCTTGAACCCGAGATTCACTCTACCTACTTTATGTTGATAGTAATTGCTAGCGCCTGTAGGTTATTAGCAACCTTTGCGATAGTCCTCGAGGTCCGTGGTATATCGTTCTTCCAAATACCATGAACCATTCTTGGCAGGAGTTCTTCTGAACCAAAAGATGGCAACAAGAGTGCTCTCGATGAGTTCTCCATGCTATATTGTGACTCTGCCAGCTCAACCTTTCTGCATGGGTTATCCGGAAGAATTATGTTGAACTTGGTTCGACATACTAATCTATGCATCCACAACTCAGAAAGTTATATGTTCCTTTGAGTTGTCCCTCTTTAGTTGTCTACTGACCTTCGTCTATCAATTGATAGTCAAGATTATATGTGCATTCGTTCATCGATGCCTATTACTCTTGTGGTCTGTCAAGCCATTCTATTCCGGAATGACTAGGAGAAACAAACTCCGGTACCTCATCCATATCTAGGATTGGGTCAAAGCAATCGTGCTCCGCAGATCAAAATGCCAGCCCAGCTTTTGATTCTGTTCTACCCTGAAGTATTACCATCTTTATGTCAGGATTTTCATGAGGATTGCACCGGCTCTTGTGAATTCTTGATGTAGTGATACTTCTCACCATCATTATTCATCCCTCGGTTCCGTGTTGTCGCAACTGGAATGCCGACAAATGAATCGTGATGTGTGAATTCAATACTCCTAGCAACCTTGTTGCTTGGTAGTTAATGGACAATAACCTCATTCTTAGCATGTTGATTTTTGAATCATCGCCCTAAGGTTGATTGTGCTACCTAGTCCTTATTTCCTGGTGCACTCTTTGATTGATGAGTTAGGATTTTGTCAAGTCCTCGCTCATTTGATCATATCATCTTGCCCTGAAAAGCAAGATTGTTCTCGAGCTTAGTAACATATCGGTGGTTCGTGATTTTCCGAAGATCTTCTCGGGAGTATTACCAGGTTGTCACCTGACCGCTATGTTGAGCTCGTGATCAAGTTGGTTTCTTGTAAACCACCCTTTCTCCAAGAATCGGTGTTAGATATCCCTGAGCTAGTTGGTTAAGCTAGACAACAACTTGGAGAGTTGGAAGATAAAAGCTTGCCTGACTTAGTTCGTTCCAAAGGGATATTCTTGTGTGGTGTGTGTAGAAGAAAGATGATATCTTCATCGATTGGTCCTTGTGATAAATTGTTGGATCTATTATCTTACCCAAACCTTTGATTGAGTATGGGCTATCGTCAAATCAAATCAGAACCAACGATATTCGTAATGATGTCTTACTCGTGGTTTTTCCTCGAGCATACACCATTTTATCTTTTGGATCTGACCAATGCTATCACTTGTTTACTTAACTATGGAATTTCTTTTAAAAGGAAACCCGGATGAATTGTTGTTGAGCCCATTGACAACGTCCTTATCTTCTCCATGATTTTGTTGAACATTAAGCTAGTGTTGGAAACTTTTGAAGACATTTTCTTCATGCTAGCTCATGAAGTATTTGTTTGATGAAAAGAGTGACTTCCTTTTATACACGTGCATTTGGTGAAAGTTGCCGCCGTGAATTTGAGAAAGTTAGTTTTGCTTCCTCTGGAATCATCCCAAGTCAGTCATGCATACGTGCGAAGTATTCTGTGGTCTGGAGATTTGCAACCTCCATTCTATATGTATATCCTAGCACACCAAGCCACTGATTGAGTTGTTCAAAGATAAAGGAGTCTGTCCAAGGTGAACTCTTTGGACTTCCACGCGTGGAGACCTCGATGTCATTAATGATGGTTCCCCCTCCTGAACTCGGTAGTGTTTTATTATAAGACTACTTTGTGGTCATGCTTGTCTTGGACATCGTGTTCACATGTTGTAGCAGAACCAGCTCATGTTTTGGAGCTTACTATCGTAGTTCATTCCCCGAGAATCTCGCAGCGTTGTCTCGTCGAATTGTGTTGCAAACTTTCATTTTCTTCCTAGACTCGATGAGTCTGGAATATCCTGACACCAACCAGATCTGAATCTCAGGCAGATATGATGGTTTGGAACATCTCCCAAGAACTATAATATTGGTCTCTCGATAACCGGTAAGGTGGATGTCGTGGCCAACACACCCAGCCGGAAGACCTGTTATTATAATATCTTGATTGATGAAGTTGGCCACCTCCCCATAGGGATTTCGTAGGGTTTACTCCCTAGTTGCCCCTATGGATTTTTGTGTTTCCGAAGTCCGACCTTTACTTGATGTTCTAGATACCAGACCATTTCTATGAATGGGTTACACTAGCACATCAAGGAGAACATTAAAAGCGGAGTGCTAAATGTCTCTCGGTCGATCATCCAGATTTCGTTCCCTTGGCCTCGCTAAGATGAAATCTGAGAAGGTGTTATCTTCCTTTGCATCTGCATCATCCATCATCATTCATCATGGTAGCAAGTTGTGTTGCCAGGATCCTTGACACGGATGTTGGTAAAACCTTGATGATTATGGAAATGCTCAAGTTCTTGAGAGCACGCACAAGCGCTACGTCTTATCATCGGCACTAACTGGGTTTGCTTTCAGTTTCCTCGGCAATGCTATGACCTATTCAAACAGTGAATTCACTCTCTATTGTTGGGTTCTTCCCCAGTTACCAGAATCATTCCCAGCATTTGCATTCTGTTCCCAGCTTGCACCGCCATTGTGCCATTCTACCATGGGTCTCTTCCATTTCTGGTGGTAAGCAAATTTATCCATTACGTTGTCTTCAACAAGGTAATCCACATCATCCAAGTCTGGATATGCCATTCTACCGACCCCCTCCAAACGATCGCTCGAAAATTGCCTTAGGCTGGTTTAAAGAGTTTCAATGATCTTTGAATCAAAGGTAATTCTTTTTGCCACTTAAGGGGATATTTCTATGAGTCACCTTCCCTAAGGTGCATCATTATGGTGTCATGACAACTTAACTCCTCGCTACATTGACAATCGTTTACCACCTTTTTAAGTGTGGAATTGTTGTCTATCTAGTGAACCTTCGTCATCCGTTTCTTTCCACCCCTCTCGATGTGTATCTCGTGTCTCAACCCGAGAGATGGTCCTATGTCTCATTCCGTGAGTTGTTCGATCTTCGAGAAGACCGATCCTTCCAGAGTTTTCCTTTCCTCTTCGTGCCATGATTAGCTGGAATTCTCAGAGCAAGACGACAAGACAATGATGGTGAATGAATCAACGTTCAACTGAAGTGCAACCTGGATCGTGAGGAGTGTACTAGTTTGCGTTTCCCCTTCACCTTACCCTACGCTTGAATCTCGAGACGAGATTCTTGTTTAGTGGGGGTGAGTTGTCACATCCCTAGTTCTGACAATGCCTAGTGCATGCATTAGAATGTTACATCATGTTTAAATTTCATTTAAACCTGAGATGGGGATTGACTAAGCCCTAGCACCAAATGAATTCCACTAGGGTCAAAATAAAACCTTTTTCATTGAACTCAAAATGTCCTCTAAAAATGTTCAACATTTCTGGTTTGAGGTGGAAGCATCTACCAAAAATGGTTTATATTTTTGCAGGACATATTTGGTCACTGAATTAAACCATATTGTATTTGACTTTGGGCATTTAAATACTATAAATAATTTAAATGTTCAAATAAATGTTGGAAATTGTTAGGGGTCACTGAAATAATTCAGAAAGCACCCATAACTGTTTCCAGGATTTTATAAAATGATTTGATATTTTAAATCAATCAAAAACAAATTGCAGAAAATAGAAAAGATAAAACAGAACAGAATTATAAGAGAGAGAGAGAGAGAAAGACCCGTACCTGGGCCACTTACCTGTAGCCGGCCCAGCTCCCCCCCCCACCTGGCCGGCCCAGCCCACCTCCTCCCCCTTGTCTTCTTCCTCCCCTCGCACCGAAGCAGCTCGGTGGCGAGCGCCGATGCCGCCTCGGCCACCTCCTGCTTCCACCGAGGCGTTCCCGAGCCTCCCCCTCACGCCACGCACTTCCCCTCGCCCCCTGCACCTCCCCTCTCTTCCCCTGGACCCCGTTCCCTCCTCTGCTTCCCTCCCTGCACGCGCCCGAGCGGAGCCCATCGCCGCCGACGCCGTTACCGGGGCCACAGCCACCCCCTCGCTCCCACTTTGCATCCCTGAGCTCCGCCCTGACCCCGTGAAGCTACACACGCGACGCACGCGACCAGAGGAGGCCGCAGTCGACCGGAGCATCGTCGTCTTCACCTCCGGTGCCCGGAGATCGACTCCACCGATTCGGCGCGTCCAGAGCTTCCCCGACTTCGTCGTCTCCTCCGCTAGCCCCTCCGTGAGCTCTCCTACGTTTCCCCTCTCTCCCCGTTGGTCTCCCGTGCAGTAGCCATGCTAGCCACCGTACCGAGCGCCGCCGTCCGCCATGGACGCCGGGCATGGCACTGACGTGCTGTCGCGGCCAGTCCGACGAGCCTAGCGTGCTCCTAGCTGCCCCAGGAGTCCGCATAGCCCCCTCAGCCAGCCCCCTAGCGCTCCGTAACCTCGCTCCGCCCAAACCCGAGCTCCGGCAGCCGCCGCGGCCTCCACTCCGGCGAGCCCCGGCGTCCCCGCAGCCTCCCACCTACCCCATCAGATGCGGGAGAGCCCGGGCTACGCCCCGGTGCCCTCAGCGCGCGAATCCGATGCCCCTAGCGCAAGTCCGGCGTGCTCCGCCGTGCTCTGTGGTCACCGCCGGCCAAACTCCGGCGGGCCGATGTGGCCACTTAATTAGGGGCTAATCACCCTATGAGCCACTGCCATGTGGGCCCCTGCGCCTAATTAGGATTAGTATTTTTTCTGTTTAGTTTAACTAACCACATGGGCCCCACCCGTCAGCTTTGACCACGCTGACATGGACGTTGACCGACCCCACACGTCAGTATTGACCTGCTGACGTGTCTGTTGACCTGACCCCACCTGTCAGTGAGCTAACAGCCCTGTGTCACTGACGTGTGGCCCCCACACGTCAGGTTTGACCTGGAGGCGCCCAGTTGACCTGCTGACGTCATGATGACGTCAGGCTGGCGCATTAATTCAATTACTGGATTTTTTATAATTCAGGAAATTCCAGAAAATGCCTAAAACTTCAATAAATCATAGAAAATTAACCGTAACTCCAAATTAAATAATTTATATATGAAAAATTATCAGAAAAATTCAAGGAATCCATCTGTACCATTTTCATGCATGTTAGAACAACTTATAGATGCTGTTTAGCACAAATCATATAAAGGGCATTTAAATAATCACATATGGAGTTTGAATTTGAATCTTGTATTCAAACCAACTTCATTTAATCTGTTGCTAGTTGCATTAGCCCAAAACACATTCATTTTGCCATGTCATGATCATGCATCATATTGTGCATTGCATTGATTGTGTTTTTCTGTGTTGCCGGTATTTGTCCCCTCTCGATAGACGCGATACCGATGATGTGATCGTTGACACTGATGAAGACTCAATGTTATCTTCAGAAGTGCCAGGCAAGCAAAACCCCCTTGTTCATTCCGATACAATCCCACCCTCTCGCTCCTGCTCTCTTTTACTGCATTAGGACAACAACGATTCATCTGTTACTTGCTGCGGTAGCTGAACCCCTTTATCCTTTGCATGACCTGTCATTGCCACAGTAAATAGATGAAACCCACTAGCATGAGTAGGAGTTGTTTGAGCCCTGATGTGCCTACTCATTCTTGCTTGTTTGTCATGCCTGCTACTGCTTAGAGTTGAGTCAGGTCTGATTCATCGGGGATGAATCAGAGGCGTGTGAACATGTCCTACTGTGTGTGAGCTAAGTGTGTGAACACGTTTTGGTAAAGGTAGCGGTGAGAGGCCATGTAGGAGTACATGGTGGGTTGTCTCATTGCAGCCGTCCTCAGGAACTGAGTTCTGTGTTTGTGATCCATGATTCAGCTGCTACCACGCATTGGGCCCGAAACCAATGGACCCTCTCGGCTTCTTGATCACCCTTGTCCTCTGTCCAGGAGTTGCAAGTAGTTTCTGGTGTTTGTAGTATGCTGGAGGCCGTGGGCAGCGCTGACCGTAGGGGTGGGCTGTGATGCGGTAGGCACGTGGCACGGTGTACCGGGCGCCCGTTTGGTGTCTCGGGAACCCTGTTCACATCGTTTGGGGCTGTGAGCGAAACTCCGGCCGGATCTCCTCATGGATGGAACCCGAATAGGCGATAAACCTGGACTAGAGACTTGAGTGTTTAGGCAGGCCGTGGCCGACACCCACGTTGGGCTTCCGCTTGAAGGTTGCCGAGTACATGTCGTGTAAACGGCGGTAAGTGGTGAGAGCGTGTGTGAAGAAGTACACCCCTGCAGGGTTAACATCATCTATTCGAATAGCCGTGTCCACGGTAAAGGACTTCTGGGTTGCTTATATCAGTTCATAGACAAGTGAAAGTGGATACTCTAAAATACGCAAGATAAGCGTGAGTGCTATGGATGGCGTTCTCGTAGGGAGACGGGAGCGGTTCCATGGTGGTGTATTGATATGGTGAATATGTGGACTCGTGTGCGCCACCTCAAAAGAGTTACATTGCAGTCGTAGTTTAGGATAGCCACCGAGTCAAAGCTGGCTTGCTGCAGTTAAACCCCACCACCCCTTTGTTGATAATGATGCATATGTAGTTAGTTCTGATGTAAGTCTTGCTGGGTACATTTGTACTCACGTTTGCCTATTTTATGTTTTTTGCAGAGAGACTTCGGTCTCGCTAGTAGTTCCGCGTGGACTTCGACGTTTAGCTTGTTACCTCAGCTACGATCTTGTGCCCTCGGCAGGATCTGGTAGATAGTCAGGCTTCTCTGCCTTTTTCATTTATAGATGTCTGTACCCAGACATGATAGCTTCCGCTTGTGCTTTGACTTGTATGCTCTGAGTGTTGGGTCATGAGACCCATGTTTGTAATATCTCGCTCCTCGGAGCCTATTGATTAAATACTTGAGTCGTAGAGTCATGTTGTGATGTCATGTTGTATTTGCACATATCGAGCATATTGTGTGTATGTTATTGAAATGCTTGGTATGTGTGGGATCTGACCATCTAGTTGTTTATCTTTAGTAGCCTCTCTTACCGGGAAATGTCTCCTAGTGTTTCCATTGAGCCTTGGTAGCTTGCTACTGCTCCGGAACACTTAGGCTGGCCGGCATGTGTCCTTCTTCGTTCCTGTGTCTGTCCCTTCGGGGAAATGTCACGCGATGAATACCGGAGTCCTGTTAGCCTGCTACAACCCGGTTCACCGGAGTCCTGCTAGGCCAGTGCTACAGCCTAGATTCGCTCGCTGATGACCGACACGTTTGATGCTGGGTCATGGATGCCTGTCCCTGTAAGTCTGTGCCACTTTGGGTTTACGACTAGCCATGTCAGCCCGGGCTCCTTATCATATGGATGCTAGCGACACTGTCATATACGTGTGCCAAAAGGCGCAAACGGTCCCGGGCAAAGGTAAGGCGACACCCGTGGGAATACCGTGCGTGAGGCCGCAAAGTGATATGAGGTGTTACATGCTAGATCGATGTGGCATTGAGTCGGGGTCCTGACATGACTCCAAACCACTGCCTCCCAGCCCAACCACCCTCGTCCAAGTCACAGTTCTGGCAGTCGAAGAAATAGCAACACCCTCATGGGCCCAGCCCATCCTCAAATTCCTGGTGAGCAAAGAGCTGCCGACTGATGAGACCTCATCTCGGCAAGTACAACGCCGAGCGGCAGCCTACACCATAGTCAACAGAGAGCTGGTCAGCCGCAGCGTCACTGGTGTCTACCAGCGCTGCGTAGAGCCAGAGCAAGGCCAAGCAATTCTCAAAGACATCCATCAAGGCGAGTGCGGCCACCATGCGGCTTCAAGAGCACTCGTTGCAAAAGCCTTTCGACACGGTTTCTTCTGGCCGACTGCCTTAGAAGAGGCCAAGCAATTGGTCCAAAAATGCAAAGGCTGCCAGAAGTTCAGCTCCAAGCCGCACCAGTCGGCTTCTGCACTCAAGACCATCCCCATTGCCTGGCCTTTCGCAGTTTGGGGTCTAGACATGGTGGGGCCATTCAAGATAGCATGAGGTGTCTTAACTCACTTACTTGTCACAGTGGACAAGTTCACCAAGTGGATAGAAGCGAAGCCAATCAAGAAACTGAACAGTCCGACTGCCGTGACTTTCATCTCTGATATCACAATTCGGTACGGCATACCACACAGCATCATCACCGATAACGGCACAAATTTTGCCAAAGGCGCCTTGGCCCGTTTTTGCGCAACACAGGGCATCCGACTGGGCCTAGCGTCCGTCGCCCATCCACAGTCAAACGGCCAGGTGAAGTGAGCAAATGGCCTCATCCTATCCGGCATCAAGCCCCGGCTGATCGAGCCTCTGGAGCGCTCGGCTGGCTCTGGCTCGACGAGCTGCCAGCCGTCCTCCGGAGTCTGCGCACGACTCCAAACAAGTCAACCGGCTTCACGCCTTTCTTCCTCGTCTATGGTGCCGAAGTCGTCATCCCAACGGACATACAGTTCGACTCCCCATGAGTCACCATTTACACCAAGGAGGAAGCAGAAGAAGCACATCAAGACAGCGTCAATCTGCTGGAAGAGGGCCGGCTGTTGGCACTCAGCCGGTCCAGCATCTACCAGTAGAGCCTGCGCCGATACCACAACAGGAAGGTCAAGCCAAGATCTTTCCAAGAAGGCGACCTTGTGCTCCGGCTGATCCAGCGAACAGTCGGCCAGCACAAGCTGTCGGCGCCTTGGGAAGGCCCTTTCATCATCAGCAAAGTGTTGGGCAACGACTCCTACTACCTGATTGACGCTCAGAAGCCCCAAGCATGCAAGAGGGACGACTCCGGCAAGGAGACCGAGCGGCCATAGAACGCAAATCTCCTCCGAAGATTTTACAGTTGATGCAGTATGTACCACACTACCTTTTGTATTAAAGTAGCAAGACTTCGGGCCCCCTGAGACGAGCTCGGGGACTACCCTCTTTTGCCTGTATGATAAAAATTATGCCTACAAGTATGTTACTCTTTGTTATGCCGCTTGGCACCGAGCTCGACAAGTCAGCCCGGGGACTTGCCGCCTTGCACTATGAAATGCTTCCTGCAGCCGGACAAGTAGTGTGTAAGGCCTAAACCGTCTCCTGTCAGAAACCGCAGCTCGTAGAGTGACTGTACGGTGGGCAGGAGTAAGGTAGAATGGGCGTTTGCATGAAAAATGGCTAAGGACTCAAAGCATAAAACATAGCTCAAGACGGCTTCCAGCCTTTTTTTCGCAAACCAACTCTTGAATAGTCGGATTGCCGCCTTCTATTCAACTTGCTCAAAAACTCTTAAAAACGGCTAAGTACTTGCCTTCCCAAAGTAGCAAAGCATTTGATCCAACGGCAGTCGGCAGAGCGGCTGTCCGATTGGCAAAGCAGGCAATTAAGGGAAAGCGGCAAAGGAAAAAAAGCCAAAAGAGCAATGAGCAAGAAAAGATAGAATTCGGATAAAAATTTACATAACATAGGCCCTTGGCCGAATCTTTGAGCAGAAGTTCAAAATACACCCCGCGGGTGGAATTGGGCAAATTAACAAGTTCTTCAAAGACTACTAAAGCAGATAAAATAAAGATAAGGCGGCAGCTTAGGAAGCAGCAGACGGATTCGGAGGGTCGGAGGAGGCGGCAGCGTCAGGCATTGGGGCGGCCGGCTGGGTAGTCTCGGCTTGATCGCCTCCGGCGGCAGTCGGCTCGGTCACAGCGGCTCGTTGCTGGAGGCGCGGTTGAGCTGAGGCTGGCCGTCTGCTCCGTCTTCTGGTGCTTCCATCTCGCCCCCTTCCTCCGCCTCGCCTTCCTCCTCGACGCTGGAGCCGATCACCTCCGCCGAGTCCTCGCCGTAGTCTGGGTTCATCCCAAACCACTCCGGCGGTACCTCCTCGCTGTCTTCAGACCGCTCGGGGACGAAGATGCTTGTGTCGGTGTACTCAGCGATCGCCGCGGCACGCTTGACAAGGGCATCTTCCGCGGCTGCCAGCTCCGGCTGGGCCTCTGACCGGAGGGTGGCCATCCGGTCTAGATCCAGCCCCGGATACCACGCCTTGACGAACTCCAAGGCCCGGCGTGCTCCAGCTCGGGCCGAGGAACCCTTCCAGGCCTCAAGACGACCAGCCGCGACCTTTAGCCAGTCGGCAGTCAGGCTGGGGGTGAGCGGAGCCTGCATGTCCAGCCACAGGGCGGCAATCGCCTGGGCGCCGACACGTTGAAGCCAGCACAACATCCGGTGAGTCGGCCGAAGGCGAGCCTCGATGCTCAGGATATGCTCATCAAGGGTTTGGAGGGCGTCGGCGGCGATCTCTGCACCTTCCGCCCTCTGAATTTCACGGTCAGCCTCGATGGCTTGGATGGCGGCCTGCGAGTGCCCAGGGAAGAAGTCTGCCAAGACGGAAGAAACGAAGAAGCAAGTCCAAAACTAGGAGTCGGCACGACTTATAATCGGCAGCTCGAAGAAAGAAAGTTAAGAAACTCACCATCAACGATATCTTCAATCTCATGGAAGCCGGCGGCCAACATCGCCTCCTTGTCAGTCCAGGAGGAGCGCTCGCTCGCGAACTCGGCCAGGAGGGCGGTTTCCGCCTCTTCCGCCTCCTTCTGTGTCTTCGCAAGCAGCTCCCTCTGCTCTGCCAATTGAGTGACCAGCAGATCGCGCTCTATGGTGAGCTTGCTACACTCCTCCCCCTTGGCGCGCAACGCGGAGTTGGCGTCGCTCAGCTGCTCTTGAAGAACAACATTGGCTTCTGAAGAGAAGGAAGAAAGAAGGCGTTAAGTCATCAATAAAGAAGGTCGCCGGGGAGATCCGGCCTGACTGCACAACGGTCGGCCCGAATCTCAGGGACTACAGCATGCGGGTGCGCCAGCGCGCCCCCGCAAAGAAGAAAAAGGACTTACTCCGGCTCTCCGACAAGTCGGCGGTCCGCTTGCCTAGCTCTTCAACGTTACGGTTGAAGGCAGTAACACGGAGGTTGTGGCAGTCCTGCGACAAGTGTTTCAGACAAAACTTAGTACCCGGAGCTCACTCATTGGAGTTCCGGGCCGCCTGCTCAGCAGCCGGCCCGAAACTCGGGGACTAAACCCAGTGGGTGCGCTGGCGCACCCCCACAGAAAGGAACAAGAAAACAAGGACCAAAGAAAAAACATACCCAGGCGGCTGCTCGCGATGCCAGGTATGCCTTGGTGCAGTTCTGGAGGGCGTCGTCCTCACCTCGAAGCTTCGCCTGGACGTCCAGAAGTGCCTGGTTCAGTGGCCCTATGCCACCTCCTCGCACCCACCCAATGGGCGCGGCGCTTGTCGCCTCGGCGTCTAGGATTGCCGAGCTGGCGGTGCCGGCCTCCAGGGGGTGGGGTGCCGAGGTCGCCTTCCCAAGACGGCGGCGCATTGGCGAGCTGACTTGAAGGAGTAGCCTCGCCACGGCCTCATCTTCAATCGGCGGCACCGGAGGGTCCGCTGGCTGTTTGGCCTGCGTGCTCCCAGACGGTGGCGGAGGCGGCGGCAGAACGATCACGTCCGGCGTAGAGGAGTCGCCGCCTTCCCTCTCCATGACGGGGTTCTCGCCGCCGGCTCCCCCAGTCTGCCCCGTGAACTCCGGAGGCGGCGGCGCAGAGTTCAGCGGGGGAACGAACACCGCGGATTGGCGGCGCGCGGCCTCCTCACCCTGCCGCTTCGTCGCGGCGACGGCTTCGGCCTCCGCCAGTTTCTTCTTGGCGGAGGCCTCCACCTTATCCAGGCGGGCGGCCTCTTCCTCGTTGCGCTTCTCCTGCGCATTCCGCTCCGTCGCCTCGCGGAGGTCAGCAGCGGGGTCAATCCGCCGAGTGGTGGCGGACGTCTCCGCTGACCCCATGACGGAGGCGGCGGCAACCCTCTCAAGAGTAAGGGGAGCCCTGAAGCAAGGGAAGCAAGCAAAAGACTCAGACAAAATTCTCACGCGGAGACCAGTGGCGGTTTCTTCACTTCCTTACGAAAGCGGATGGCCTTCGCAGCCGCCTCGTCCCACCGGGTCGCCGCAGCCGAAACCTTGGGCTTCTTCGGCCGACTACCGAACAAGGTCGGCACAGCCCTATGCTTCTTCCCGCCGCCTGGAGCACCCGGCGCGGCAGAAGAGCCCGCGCCAGGCTGGCTGGCTCCTGGCCGATGGAGGGGGCGACTTCTCCCTCGGCCTCGTCGTCAGGCCAGTCGGCGAAAGTGGCCGAAGGCCTGGAGCCTCCTGCTGCTCCTCCTCCTCCCTCCGCGTCGTCTTCCAAAGCCGCTGCTCCCAGATCGGGGTCGTCGACGTCGCTCTCTGCCCGGTCGGCAAGGAACTCGCGGGCCGGCCCCGTGGTGCCGGCTGGTGGATGGAGGAGGGGATTCTGACCAAAGCTGACTGGTCAGTCCACACAAAACAAACTCGGCGATCAATAAGACAATCCAAAGAAAGAAAGAAAAGGCAACTCACTACGTGCGGGGGGTTGGCGCGGGAGTACGGCTCCTTGCCGAACCGCCAATCCTCTAGGAGCTTGCTATCCGAGAGGTAGTTCACCATGTAGGCCACCTCCTCGTGAGGCATGTCCTTGGTGCACATCCGACTCGGGTCACGGTGCCTGCTCATTTGACATATCATGTGGGGGCGACCTTAGAGCGGGAGAACTCGGCGCGCCATGAAGGCGGCCAGCATGTCTGGAACAGTCAAGCCCTCTGACTGCGTCAGCACTCGGAGTCGCGTGACGGCGCCGGCTCCTGCAGGCGTCAGCGACTTGGCCTGGTATGACCAGTTGGGTAGTCTCCCAGCCGGCGGGCCGGCTTCGAAAGCCGGCAGGTTGACCCAGTCGCCCCTCGCGGAGACGCTCCTGACGTAGAAGTACGATCGCTGCCACATCTTCACCGACTTTATCAGCGTGATGGTGGGGAAGGGGTTGTCGGCCTACGACCTTCGCACGGCGATGAAAGCGCTGCATTGAGCCGGCACGCCTGCAGCCTAGGTGCCGATCTTGGAGAAGAAGAACTCCCCCCAGAGCTCGAGGGTGGGGAGGACTCCGAGGAAGCCTTCGAACAAGGCCACGAAGGCGGACATCAGCACCACCGCGTTGGGCGTGAGGTGGTGTGGCTGGAGGCCGTAGAACTCCAGAAAAGAGCGGAAGAAGCTGCTCGCCGGCAGCCCCAACCCGCGCAGGCAGTGTGAGCGGAAGATGTGCAAGACACACCCGCACGTAATCTTTGCCGGGGAGCCGACGAGTTTTGTGGAGGAACTCAATGTGGTCATCGTGAAGTTCTGAGCCGTCCCAGGTGCCGGAGCACACCGGGGGAGGCGCGGCGGCAGAAGAAGAACTCATTGCGAGCTAATCGCCGTGGCGTTCGTCGAAGCTTGGGCGCGCGATGGAGCGAAGAAGAAGAAGAAGGAGAAGAGCAAGGAGTAGTGTGAAGGAGGGGCGCGCGTGCTCTGCCGCGCCCCCTATTTCCCCTACTTATAGCCTCATGGGCTGCAAAGCTGGGGGGGCAGTCGTGGGATTTACTGTGCCCACGACCCCCACGTTTCCACGGCAAAGTTACTGCGCGCAGTAACTTCACAAGAATCCCAACCGTCCGCTCGAGCGCCGAGGCACGGTAATGGCGCCCCCCCTACGGGCCTGTCTCGTCACGCCCATAGGCTGGCAGACTGCCCCGGCCACGCGTTGCCACGTGACAGGCCCGGAATAGGCGGCGGCCTGGAAGCTTAGCCAGCACGCTTCTTGGATCCCGCCATGACGTTCGGAACAATGTGGAAGCCAGAGTTGGGCGGGTCCGACTCCTTCTAGTCGGCCCTGCGGGAGTCAAGCAAGAACCATGTGCCGAGCACCCGGAAAGAGAAACTGCTGAGGCTTCTCGGCCGATCGTCCGTGGCGCCTCACCAGCTTCGGGGACTACTGTCGGAGTAATGGGCCATGGGTAGGCCAACCCGAGCCCCAGAACCTTTCAAGACATCGGGGCAGGCTGCGCCCCTCAAGACCCCAGGACGAAGAGCCGCCTTCTGAGAAGTCGGCGGCAAGACGGCTGACTAACCACTCGCGGCCGAGTCCCAGGGACGACTTTAGGATAAGCTGACTCCTGACTGGCGACTTCCAGAGAAGCCGGCTTTGGGGAGTCGGCCCGCGACTCCAACGAACCCCATGTCCTCATCGGGAGGGACAGGACCGGGGAGTGGCTACAGTCAAGCCCGCTCCTGCCCCTTACCAAGGGCAGGCATGGCAATAGCATGCCATACCCGGGGAGATCTCCGTGCAGCGTGGCACTGTTTCCATGGCGGCCCTGACGTCAGCACCGAAGGACCGAATCCTGCGCCCACGACCGCTTATTTGTACGGCCCTGGGGCGGCGGGTCCCCCCAGTCAGTGGGACCCCAGGAGACGGCAAGTGCGCCACCAGTCGGCCCCCGGAGTCGGTCAGACCCTTCCCCGGGGCCCACGCGCAATTAATCAGATGTGACGGGGAGTGGCGATAGTGATTTCCCACCAGGCGGCGGGGCTGTTGCCACGACTCCATGATCAAGCCCGCATCATCAGAAGCACGGCTATAGTAATCAGCAGCCGGCAAGAACCGCCTACGGCGGACGCGGCCTGTCGGCTCCGTACCTGGCCAGTCGGCGGGCCCCAGCAGTCGGCAGAGAAGACGGGGGCCAGAGGCACTGATGGCTGGGCCCACGTCCAGCCGGATTACCATTGTACCCCTGGGGGGTAGGCCTATATAAACTCCCCAGGGCACCCATGCAAAGGGTTGGAATCCATTAGCTCTAGACCAGATCATATAGGAGGGAGAGAGCTAGCCTTGCCCTCTCCTACCTCTAGGAAACAGCTCAAGGAGCAATCGTGTAAAAACCTTGCCATAGTGATCGTGTGGAGACCCCGTAGAGCAGCAGTAGGGGTATTATCTCCCCGGAGAGACCTGAAGCTGGGTAAGATTCGCCGGTGTGCATGTCTACGCCTCATGCCATTTCCAGGCACCGGCGACATTCTACACGCCCCCACCATGATAAGCCATCCTTTGGCATATGTCGCACCCAACCCCCGACATGCGTACACTTGGGTGCACATGAAGATTTCTCCCCCCAGCTTGAGGTTCGTACACTGGGGTGCACATGAAGATTTCTCCCCCCAGCTCAGTCTCAACACTCTTGCAACAATCTCAAAGCCTAGCTCACTGAACCAAAGGAACAAGGTAGACAAGAGTTTATACTGGTTCGGGCCACTGTTGCGGTGTAATACCGTACTCCAGTGTGGTGTGGTGGATTGCCTTGTAGGCTGGGGATCAACAAGTACAAGGGAAGAATAGCCTCCTGAGAAGAGGTGTTCTTGAGCTTAATGTAATGCCCCGAGACCGATGTGCCAGCTGTCCTCCAGTTATTCGCTGTTGTTGCCTTGTTGTTGCTTGCGTGTCATGCATTGCATATCATGTCATCGTGTGCATTTCATTTACATACATGTTTGTCTCATGCATCCGAGCATTTTCCCCGTTGTCCGTTTTGCATTCCGGCGCATCGTTCTCCTCCGGTGGTCATTTCTACCTTTCTTTCGTGTGTGGGTATTAAACATTTCTGGATTGGACCGAGACTTACCAAGTGGCCTTGGTTTACTACCCGTAGACTGCCTGTCAAGTTTCGTACCATTTGGACTTCGTTTGATGCTCCAACGGTTAACCGAGGGACCGAAAAGGCCTCATGTGTGTTGCAGCCCAACACCCTTCCAAAGTGGCCCAAAACCCACCTAAACCTCCTCCATCATCTTGGTCGTTCGATCACGATCGCGTGGCCGAAAACCGCACCTCATTTGGACTCTCCTAGCTATCTCTACGCCTATATATAGACCCCTTCTTTTTCGTTTTCGGATCTTTTCCCCGAAACCCTAAAACTCCTCCCTCAGCGCCGACGGACATGTCTGTCTCGCCGGCGGACGCGTCCACCCAGCCGCGATGTCGCCCGGTCAATGAGAGCGCGACACGTCAGCCTCTCCGCCTCCCGCGTCCAACCGCATGGCGCCACCTATTCCGCCGCCCTCTCGCCGCCGCACCGGCCCGCCGCGGCCCATGGCGGGCCCGCGCGGGCCCGTCGCGCGCCGCCGCGGCCCGAGCGCATCTCCCTCGCCGCGCGTCCCCTTCACCGGTGTTGACCGCCCCGTGCCGCCGCCCGTTCACCGGTGTCGCCTCACCGGAGTACCCCGCCGCCGCTCACGGTCCCAGTGCTCCGCCACCACGCCCACGTCGCCGTTTTCCTCCGCTGCCCGCGCGCCTCGGCCGCTAGATCTGCTGCTCCGCCGGAGTTTCACCCGGCCTACCCCGCCGCCGCAAATGCCATGGCGTCGAGCTTGCCGCTCTACCAGTCCCGGTGCTCCTCTGCCCGCGCCATGACCGGATCCGGGGCCCTCGTGCTCGGATCTGCCCATTCCACACCTCCCCGCACCTCCCCGGTGGCTCCGGCACCCTCCGGACGTCTTCTCCCTCATCTCCGGCGAGGTTTTTCGGTGATCCTCGATTTCCGCACCGGATGAACCCTAGATCTGTCTCGGAGTGGTAATTTTCACCAAGTCCCCGAGTTTCCCACGTTTCATATGCCCATGTTCATCGTACCGTAACTTTGCATCCGTAACTCCGATTCATGCATTTAGCATATCAAAATATTCGCCTCAGAGAGTACATCATTTCATCTCATTGTATCATTTTCATTTGAGTTCATCTTGATGCCCTAAGTGCTGTTAGAAGAGTGCTACTTGAGATTATTGTCAGATCTGCTGCTCCATTTAGACATTTGTCATTTTTGCAATGATTATTGTGTGCATGATATGCCCTGATGCTCTACATGTGGTTTGTTAAGGGTTTTGCCATCTTTCCAAAGGTGCAACCCATGTATTTTTGTGATGTGTGTGGTGACTAGCAAGAGCTTGCAAAGTGAGGCACTTGGTAATGCTGATTTCAGGGACTTAGCACTTCCACTAAGTCCTTGACGTGTTTATCTCATGTTGCCATATGTTCATGTCGTTTCCTAGTGATCCATGCCTCTTTTGAGGATGATCAGTAAGGATTTTTTTTAATCTTGTAGTGCTCTTTCCATCCATGTCTTTGTTTGCAATTATGGAGCACGCTAGCTTGAGTCAATCGAGCTCTTCTTTTGCTACTTCGTGAATCTAGGCAGATTGTCTACTTGTTAGCGATTTTGCCGATGATGTTGTAGTTGATCCGTGCATGCTATGTTATTGTTCTTGTGATGAATAGCTTGCATTTTGTGTATTCTTGATGGGTGTATGCTTAGATTGCCATGAATTGCTCTGTAGTGAGTGCATCGAGCTCGTAAACATGCCTACTTGATATCTGTTTTCAGCATGCTCCAGTTTTCACTAAGTCTGTGATCTGATTATGTTTTTGCCATGTTCACATGCTTGCAATTGTATTTTCTGATCCCTTTTGGCTCAAGGTCACTAAGGGACTTTTGTTAAGCTCTTTGAGTAGCTCCATGCCATGTTTTACTTTGCCATGTTCAGGTCATGTAGCATGTAGTTTTGTTGCTCCAAAGAGTGCTACCTGTTCTGAGATTCCAGACAAGTGTTAATTTCACTAATGTCTGAAATCTGTTTACCAATTGCACTTTTGTCATGCTTGTTGGAACCTGTTAATGGATGAATTGGCCGTAGATCAGTGCTAGACTTTTGTTAAGAATCTTGAGTGGATCCCTGCCATGTATTTTTATGCCATGTTTGGGTGCTATAGCATGTTCATCTCATTGCATTTAGATGGCTACTTGCTGTAAATCGCAGACAGGAGTCATATTTGAATTGCTTGCCGTTTCCAAACCGTAACTCCGATTCCGGCGTTCTTTATATCGTTTTCAAGCGATTTCATCTCATCTTTCGAGTGGCACACTTGGAATCCCAAGTTGAGGCCAGGTTCATGCATCCCTTGTCAAATCTTGCATATGCATCCCGCATCGCATCCCGCATAGCATACCATCCTTGCATCATATTGTTTGAGCTTTGCACATGGTTGATTGTGTCCTTGTTGCTTGTTTGTCTTGTTTGGGTAGAGCCGGGAGACGAGTTCACTAACGAGGAGCCTATTGAGTTTGCTTTTGAGGATCCAGTCAACTCTGACAACTGTGCAGGCAAGATGATCATACCCTCGAAATCACTTCTATCTTTGCTTGCTAGTTGCTCGCTCTTTTGCTATGCCTATGCTACGATACCTACCACTTGCTTATCATGCCTCCCATATTGTTGAACCAAGCCTCTAACCAACCTTGTCCTAGCAAACTGTTGATTGGCTATGTTACCGTTTTGCTCAGCCCCTCTTATAGCGTTGTTAGTTGCAGGTGAAGTTTGAAGTTTGTTCCTTGTTGGAACATGGAGATGTTGTTCCTTGTTGGAACATGTTTACTTGTTGGGATATCACAATATATCTTATTTAATTAATGCATCTATATACTTGGTAAAGGGTGGAAGGCTCGGCCTTATGCCTGGTGTTTTGTTCCACTCTTGCCGCCCTAGTTTCCGTCATATCGGTGTTATGTTCCCAGATTTTGCGTTCCTTACGCAGTTGGGCTATTATGGGAACCCCTTGACAGTTCGCCTTAAGTAAAGCTCTTCCAGCAATGCCCAACATTGGTTTTACCATTTGCCACCTAGCCTTTTATTTTCCTTGGGAGTCGCGCTCCTAAGGGTCATCATTATTTTAACCCCCCCCCCCCCCCGGGCCAGTGCTCCTCCGAGTGTTGGTCCAACTGAGCGATGTCCGGGGCTACCAGGGGCAACTCTGGGCTGGCCTACCCGACGTCTGGCTCATCTGAGTGTGCCCCGAGAAAGAGATATGTGCAGCTCCTATCGGGATTTGTCGGCACATTCGGGCGGTGTTGTTGGTTTAGGTTTACCCTATTGAAATGTCTTGTTGTACTGGGATACCGAGTCTGATCGGATTGTCTCGGGAGGAGGTATATTCCTTTGTTGACCGTGAGAGCTTGTCATGGGCTAAGTTGGGACACCCCTGCAGGGATTTGAACTTTCGAAAGCCGTGCCCGCGGTTATGGGCAGATGGGAATTTGTTAACGTCCGGTTGTAGAAAACCTGAAGTTGACCTTAATTAAAATGAATCAACCGCGTGTGTAACCGTGATGGTCCCTTTCCGGCGGAGTCCGGGAAGTGAACACGTTGTTGGAGTAATGCTTGACGTAGGTTGTTCTAGGATCACTTCTAGATCATACTTTTATCGACCGTGCTTTGCCTTCTCTTCTCGCTCTCATTTGCGTATGTGAGCCACCATATATGCTAGTCGCTTGCTGCAGCTCCACCTCATACCTTTACCTTACCCATAAGCTTAAATAGTCTTGATCGCGAGGGTGCGAGATTGCTGAGTCCCTGTGGCTCACAGATTACTATTACTCCAGATGCAGGGCCTGATGATTCCGCTCCAGGTGACGCGCTTGAGCTCAAGTGGGAGTTCGACGAGGACTCTCAACGATACTATGTTTCCTTTCCTGATGATCAGTAGTGGTGCCTAGTTGGGGGTGATCGGGACCGTGTTGCATGTTGGGTTATCTTTTATTTTGGCGCCGTAGTCGGGCCATGAGTGTTTTGGATGATGTAATGTTATTTATGTACTTGATTGATGTGGCGAGTGTAAGCCAACTATGTTATCTCCCCTTTTATTATCTATATTACATGGGATGTTGTGAGGATTGCCTAACTTGCGACATATGCCTTCAATGCGATTATGTCTCTAAGTCGTCCCTCGACACGTGGGAGCTATAGTCGCATCGAGGGTGTTATAAGTTGGTAATCAGAGCCTTCCCCGACCTTAGGAGCCCCATTGCTTGATCATTTTTAGCGGCCGAGTTGTGTCTAGAAAAATGTTTTGAGGCATTTAGGAATTATATATCGGAGAGTTTAGGAATTCTTTTTACTTCCCAGTCTCCTCATCGCTCTGGTAAGGCATCCTGACGTAGAGTTTTGACTCTTCTCTTCTCAAATTTCACTAAAAAAAATTTAGGATCACGCGGGTATCTTGGAATCGTTTCGATGGTTTTGTGATGAGAACATTGTCTTGGTGCCTCCTGTTAGGGGTTTTGTGGAAGTGTCCCGGGGAGTTGAGCTCTGAGGTGTTGTCGTCATACTTTTATCGTTGCAGTTCTGGAATACCTGAGTTTAGTACGCCGACATCGAAAATCTCTTTTATGCAGTTGTTGGTGAGATAACCTCGACGCCACCCAGTACTGGGGCGGGAGTTCGGGAGTATTGCCATAACTTGTATAACGGATGCTTTTCAAAGGTTGAGGTAGATGATTTCCGAAGGTTTCTTGGTTATGTGTTGAAGGATGGATACAGCTGGATGTAGGATTTTCTAGATTTGGGTGAGATATTATGCTTCCCCTGTATCCCCAACACCTGATTGCATAACCGGAAAATTTCGGGAGTTTCATAGGTGGGAATTCAAGTAGCTCTTAGGATATCTTTCCGACAGATGTATGATACGAAATTGGGGTTCGACGTCTAGTAGTCCGCCTATTCACGGTTAGTTTTATAGTGGTCTCGTTGTGTCTTAAAGAGTCCTTGGCTATGCCGACTCGGGGACGCTTCGTATGTCATGTGCACTGCCTTGTACATGATGGTGCTGTACGATCGAGACCGTGTAGGCCCCACCACGAAAACTTCGGACAAAATCTCTATCATATGTTTGTTCCGGCTTATTTTGCAAGCCAATCCTTTGTTTCTGTTTTGAGTCGTGGTATTCAAGTTGCTTTGAAGCCAAGTGTTGATTCCATACCTTCCCCAAGCGGTGTTCGTTTCACCCATTCCAAATTGTCTTTGTTTTTCCCACCCTCCCTCCCTTTGTTTTTTCTCCTAGGACTCGGATTTCTTTATCAAGTATCCATTTTATTATGGAAGTCTCTCCATTCTTCTTCCTTCATGTTCTTACCCGGTGTTTCTCATGAAGATTCTAATGGAGCTTCAAGTTCGTCATTCTTCATTCTTTTCATCTTCGGTGGTTCCAAGTCAAGTTTTGTTGATCATATCCTTTCCTCGTTTCAATGTTTTCTCATGCCGGTGCAATTCTTAATCGTTCACCTCTCTCTATTCTATTGTCCCGGAGTGCTCAAAATATCTCAGAAGGCTCGTCTTTTCGTTCAAGATCAGTTCAACCTATTTCAAGGATGTTATTTCATTCAAGTCATTTAATTCAACCGGTGCAACCTCTCTTTTAAATTTTTCAATGGTGTTTCCTTTTGAGTGGGCCCTAACCCATAGGTCTTTTCCCAGGATCTTACCTGACTCTTCTTATTTTCCCGAAGATATCCAAATTTCTTTTCGAAGTGTGACGTAAGAATGATTCTTCATCATTCATATGTATTTCTCCAAGATCTTTCAAATTCTTTTAATCGTTGGCTCAACTTTTCAATTCTTCATTCCGGAGTGCCTCAATAATTATTGATGATGTTTCGCATCGTCATTCTCAACATTTGAAGACCGAAGAAGAGTTTTCCTCCAAATCTTATCTGTTCTTCCAAAGATTCGTGATTCTAGCTTGTTGCCATCCTCTCATAATTATTTTCGATTGTGAGAATCTTTTTCACCCATCAATATATATTCAAGGGTATTTTCAGTTTGATTATCCGGAGCCCATCATTTCAGAAGACTTGTTCATTCTCAGCTTTCAGTTCTCGTTTCCCAAATCTCACTGGTGCATCATTCAATATTCTTTAATCAGCGCGTGATCTCTTCATTTCAGTTGTATCTAAATTCTCTCAAGTATCTTCGTTCATTTTCATTTCTTATGGTGGTTCTTCCAGGTTTCTCTTCCTTATCAATTTATTCGTCTTTTCAATTCTACCGGTGGTTCGTTAAAGACCTTCTCAAGTTTTGATATATCTCGCTTAATCCTTTCTACGAGAATAAGTGGTATGCCAAATCCATTGCTTGTCATCAAGATTCTTTTCTAAGAAGCTCAAGTTTTCTTCATCTTGCTATCCGGAGTGCATTTCTATCTACCGTATCATTGGAGGTGGAATTATGTCATTCTTGATAATTTGAGTTCATGTTTTCATGATTCACATGTTGTCAAGATTGGGATATTTTAAATCCATCAACCTATTCATTGAAATTATCTTGGGTTACATTTCACCTAAAGCCTTCCCTGAGGATTGCTGATATCCATGGTGCTCATAAATGACCCAAGTTCTTCATCTATACTCCCGGTGAATAAGTTTCTCGTCTCCTTGTTGATATCAATCCAATCTTTGATTTTGTTAGTGGCAGGTTGTCACCTCATAATTTGAGATGTATTCCATAAGATCATATCAAGTTTATCATTTTTCGTTGTTGGTTTTCCAATAACTCCGTTCAACCCTTCTACTAAAGATGCCTTTTCAAGCTCTTTTGTAGCAGAAGTTGGCATTGTCTTCTACATTCATTTGTCTCAATTATCTTTATTCTATTCTTTCGTTCTGGAGGCATTGTGATGTTGCTCTCTGCAACCCATCATCTTTTTTGTCAAGATCATGTTCTATTCCTTCCATTTACAGTCGGAGTGCTATCCAAATTATATCATTCTTAATCCTTCTCTATCTGGTTTTAACCGGAGTGGTTTCAATATATATCTTGCCCTTCAACCTCACGGTTTTTGCAATGTTCATTCTTCCTCTTTTCTAACGGAGTGTTTTTGACTTTGTTCACCTTCGTTGTTTTCTTTCTTGAATTTGTTCAACCTCGCAAGGTTCTTTGGTTTCACTCATTCGTCAAATAAGCAACTTAGTTTACCTTTGCTCTTTCTCCTCCGTTTTTCCCTCCGGTGCCATTCTAGATCTCGGGACGAGATCCTCTCGTAGTGGTGGAGTGTTGTAACGCCCCGAGACCGATGTGCCAGCTGTCCTCCAGTTATTCGCTGTTGTTGCCTTGTCATTGCTTGCGTGTCATGCATTGCATATCATGTCATCATGTGCATTTCATTTGCATACATGTTCGTCTCATGCATCCGAGCATTTTCCCCGTTGTCCGTTTTGCATTCCGGCGCTTCGTTCTCCTCCGGTGGTCATTTCTACCTTTATTTCGTGTGTGGGGATTAAACATTTCCGGATTGGACCGAGACTTGCCAAGCTGCCTTGGTTTACTACCCGTAGACCGCCTGTCAAGTTTCGTACCATTTGGACTTTGTTTGATGCTCCAACGGTTAACCGAGCGACCGAAAAGGCCTCGTGTGTGTTGCAGCCCAACACCCTTCCAAAGTGGCCCAAAACCCACCTAAACCTCCTCCATCATCTCGGTCGTTCGATCACGATCGCGTGGCCGAAAAGCGCACCTCATTTGGACTCTCCTAGCTCCCTCTACGCCTATATATAGACCCCTTCTTTTTCGTTTTCGGATCTTTTCCCCGAAACCCTAAAACTCCTCCCTCAGCGCCGCCGGACATGCCCGTCTCGCCGGCGGACGCGTCCACCTAGCCGCCACGTCGCCCGGCCAATGAGAGCGCGACACGTCAGCCTCTCCGCCTCTTGCGTCCAACCGCATGGCGCCACCTGTTCCGCCGCCCTCTCGCCACCGCACCGGCCCGCCACGGCCCATCAGGGCCCGCGCGAGCCCATCCGCGCGCCGCCGCGGCCCGAGCGTGTCGCCCTCGCCGCGTGTCCCCTTCGCCGGTGTTGACCGCCCCGCGCCGCCGCCTGGGAGCCGTCCTGCCGCCCGTTCACCGGCGTCGCCTCACCGGAGTACGCCGCCGCCGCTCACGGTTCCGGTGCTCCGCAACCGCGCCCGCGTCGCCGTTTTCCTCCGCCGCCCGCGCGCCTCGGCCGCCAGATCTGCTGCTCCGCCGGAGTTTCGCCCGGCCTACCCCGCCGCCGCAAATGCCATGGCGTCGAGCTCGCTGCTCTACAGGTCCCGGTGCTCCTCCGCCCGCGCCATGACCGGATCTGAGGCTCTCATGCCTGGATCTGCCCATTCCACACCTCTCCGCACCTCCCCGGTGGATCCCGCACCCTCCGGCCGTCTTCTCCCTCATCTCCGGCGAGGTTTTCCGGCGATCCTCGATTTCCGCACCAGATGAACCCTAGATCTGTCTCGGAGTGGTAATTTTGACCAAGTCCCCGAGTTTCCCACGTTTCATATGCCCATGTTCATCGTACCGTAACTTTGCATCCGTAGCTCCAATTCATGCATTTAGCATATCAAAATGTTTGCCTCTGAGAGTACATCATTTCATCTCATTGCATCATTTTCATTTGAGTTCATCTTGATGCCCTAAATGCTGTTAGAAGAGTGCTACTTGAGATTATTGTCAGATCTGCTGCTCCATTTAGACATTTGTCATTTTTGCCATGATTATTGTGTGCATGATATGCCCTGATGCTCTACATGTGTTTTGTTAAGGGTTTTGCCATCTTTCCAAAGGTGCAACCCATGTATTTTTGTGATGTGTGTGGTGACTAGCACGAGCTTGCAAAGTGATGCACTTGGTAATGCTGATTTCAGGGACTTAGCACTTCCACTAAGTCCTTGACGTGTTTATCTCATGTTGCCATATGTTCATGTCATTTCCTAGTGATCCGTGCCTCTTTTGAGGATGATCAGTAAGGATGTTTTATTAATCTTGTAGTGCTCTTTCCATCCATGTCTTTGTTTGCAATTATGGAGCACGCTAGCTTGAGTCAATCGAGCTCTTCTTTTGCTACTTCGTGAATATGGGCAGATTGTCTACTTGTTATCGATTTTGCCGATGATGTTGTAGTTGATCCGTGCATGCTATCTTATTGTTCTTGTGATGTTTAGCTTGCATTTTGTGTATTCTTGATGGGTGTATGCTTAGATTGCCATGAATTGCTCTGTAGTGAGTGCATCGAGCTCGTAAACATGCCTACTTGATATCTGTTTTCAGCATGCTCCAGTTTTCACTAAGTCTGTGATCTGATTATGTTTTTGCCATGTTCACATGCTTGCAATTGTATTTTCTTATCCCTTTTGGCTCAAGGTCACTAAGGGACTTTTGTTAAGCTCTTTGAGTAGATCCATGCCAGGTTTTACTTTGCCATGTTCATGTCATGTAGCATGTAGTTTTGTTGCTCCAAAGAGTGCTACCTGTTCTGAGATTCCAGACAAGTGTTAATTTCACTAATGTCTGAAATATGTTTACCGATTGCACTTTTGCCATGCTTGTTTGAACCTGTTAATGGATGAATTGGCCGTAGATCAGTGCTAGACTTTTGTTAAGAATCTTGAGTGGATCCCTACCATGTATTTTTATGCCATGTTTGGGTGCTGTAGCATGTTCATCTCATTGCATTTAGATGGCTACTTGCTGTAAATCGCAGACGGAGTCATATTTGAATTGCATGCCATTTCCAAACCATAACTCCGATTCCGGCGTTCTTTATATCGTTTTCAAGTGATTTCATCTCATCTTTCCAGTGGCACACTTGGATTCCCAAGCTGAGGCCAGGTTCATGCATCCCTTGTCAAATCTTGCATATGCATCCCGCATCGCATCCCGCATAGCATACCATCCTTGCATCATATTGTTTGAGCTTTGCACGTGGCTGATTGTGTCCTTGTTGCTTGTTTGTCTTGTTTGGGTAGAGCCGAGAGACGAGTTCGCTAACGAGGAGCCTGTTGAGTTTGCTTTTGAGGATCCAGTCAACTCTGACAACTGTGCAGGCAAGATGATCATACCCTCGAAATCACTTCTATCTTTGCTTGCTAGTTGCTCGCTCTTTTGCTATGCCTATGCTACGATACCTACCACTTGCTTATCATGCCTCCCATATTGTTGAACCAAGCCTCTAACCCACCTTGTCCTAGCAAACCGTTGATTGGCTATGTTACCGCTTTGCTCAGCCCCTCTTATAGCATTGTTAGTTGTAGGTGAAGTTTGAAGTTTGTTCCTTGTTGGAACATGGAGATGTTGTTCCTTGTTGGAACATGTTTACTTGTTGGGATATCACAATATATCTTATTTAATTAATGCATCTATATACTTGGTAAAGGGTGGAAGGCTCGGCCTTATGCCTGGTGTTTTGTTCCACTCTTGCCGCCCTAGTTTCCGTCATATCGGTTTTATGTTCCCGGATTTTGCGTTCCTTACGCGGTTGGGCTATTATGGGAACCCCTTGACAGTTTGCCTTAAGTAAAGCTCTGCCAGCAATGCCCAACATTGGTTTTACCATTTGCCACCTAGCCTTTTATTTTCCTTGGGAGTCGCGCTCCTAGGGGTCATCATTATTTTAACCCCCCCCCCCCGGGCCAGTGCTCCTCCGAGTGTTGGTCCAACTGAGCGATGTCCGAGGCTACCAGGGGCAACTCTGGGCTGGCCTACCCGACGTCTGGCTCATCTGAGTGTGCCCTGAGAAAGAGATATGTGCAGCTCCTATCGGGATTTTTCGGCACATTCGGGCGGTGTTGCTGGTTTAGGTTTACCCTGTCGAAATGTCTTGTTGTACCGGGATACCGAGTCTGATCGGAATGTCTCGGGAGGAGGTCTATTCCTTCGTTGACCGTGAGAACTTGTCATGGGCTAAGTTGGGACACCCCTGCAGGGATTGGAACTTTCAAAAGCCGTGCCCGCGGTTATGGGCAGATGGGAATTTGTTAACGTCCGGTTGTAGAAAACCTGAAGTTGACCTTAATTAAAATGAATCAACCACGTGTGTAACCGTGATGGTCCCTTTCCGGTGAACACGTTGTTGGAGTAATGCTTGACGTAGGTTGTTCTAGGATCACTTCTAGATCATACTTTTATCGACCGTGCTTTGCCTTCTCTTCTCGCTCTCATTTGCGTATGTGAGCCACCATATATGCTAGTCGCTTGCTGCAGCTCCACCTCATACCTTTACCTTACCCATAAGCTTAAATAGTCTTGATCGCGAGGGTGCGAGATTGCCGAGTCCCTGTGGCTCACAGATTACTATTACTCCAGATGTAGGGCCTGATGATTCCGCTCCAGGTGACGCGCTTGAGCTCAAGTGGGAGTTCAACGAGGAGCCTCAACAATACTATGTTTCCTTTCCTGATGATCAGTAGTGGTCCCAGTTGGGGGTGATCGGGACCGTGTCGCATGTTGTGTTATCTTTTATTTTGGCGCCGTAGTCGGGCCATGAGTGTTTTGGATGATGTAATGTTATTTATGTACTTGATCGACGTGGCGAGTGTAAGCCAACTATGTTATCTCCCCTTTTATTATCTATATTATATGGGATATTGTGAAGATTGCCTAATTTGCGACATATGCCTTCAATGCGATTATGTCTCTAAGTCGTGCCTCGACACGTGGGAGCTATAGTCGCATTGAGGGTGTTACACTTAATGAGCTTGTGTGGCTGGGGACGATCCAAGTGATCTGTCTCCAAATGAGCCTCTCTCTCTCTCTCTCAATGAGACCCCTCGCTATGGTGGTGGCTAGCCCTATTTATAGAGGCCCGGGTTCTCTCCCCAAATATTAGGTGGGAAGGGATCCCACAACGGCCAATTCGGAGGGGGACAATGAGTACAAGTTATCCTGACAAAAGGTGGTCTTCGCATGCCAAAGATTCTGGTGGTGACGCCGTCATGGGCTCCATGGTGACCTCTGTCTTGCCGTCCTACTGGTCTTGGTCTTGTTGCACTGATATGGAAACCTTTGCCTGACGCCTCGGGACTCCTCGCTTGCGCCTGCCTAGCTATGGTCGTCATGGCTCACGTAACGGGAACCTCATGAGGTGCCCCTTGCCTTGATCTCTTTGCTCCTCGCGAGCCAGCCTAGTGAGGCTGCCCCTAAGGAGGTCGCAAAGCCTCGTGAGGCTTGGCCCCTCACGAGGGTCTTGAGCATTGGTTGATGAATATGGGCCGTACCAGGTCGCGGGTGGAGCCATGCCCTAGGCCGCACACAGGCGGGTCTGGGTACCCCCGTTCCCAGGACACTGACAGTAGCTCCTGGACCCAAGGTGTGCTCGTGCTTGGCTTCGCGGCGAAGCCAAGGGGCAAGTGCGAAGGGCCGCGGGCCCCAATAGCCTGCGGCCTTGATTGACGCGTGGTGATTGACAGGTCATGGGCGCCTCCACTTCCACACGTAGCCTCTATTTCCGCCTGGCTAGGCAACTACCGTCGCCTTCATAGCTCCTCATCCCTTACGGGCAACACTTTGCACCACTCCCTCATCTCCCAGAAGGCTGCATATCTCGTTCCTCGGCTCAATCTGACGCCAACTCCCCCGCCTCCATGGCACCCAGCCGGAAGAAGAAGGAGAAGAAGGAGTCCGGTACCTCGGCCCCCGTGATGTCAGTCCTCGAGCCCTCCATCGAGCGGTCGTTGGTGCTCAACCAAGAGGCGATGGGCAAGGTGCGCCTGGCACTCGCCACCGATTTCAATGAGTGGGGGGCAACGGTGGCCCGGCCTGCTTCCCTTGCCGAGGCGGACATGACGGCCACCGAGGTCCCCATCCATCTCCACGCCCTTTGGGCAAGCTTGATTCCCCCCTTTCTCCAATTTCTTCAATGCGGTGCTCTCGCACTACCAGATTAACGTGCCATATCTCGATCCCAAATCCATCATCCTCCTTGCCATCTTCGCCTTCGTCTGTGGAGCCATGGTGGGCATTTCCCCTTCCATGGCTCTGCTTCGCCACTTCTTCTCGCTGCACCTGACAGACCCTCTCAAGCGCTCTGGGTGTGTATCCTTCCATGCCGTCGCGGCGACGGCCGGCTCGGGTATTGACTTCAAGCTCTCGCCATTCTCCGGAGGCTTCAGGAGGAGGTGGGTATTCATGGACGTTGGCGTGTGCAGCCCCCTGCTGCTTCTCCCCTGGGTTCTAGCTGCTCCGAGCTCCGGCTGGGGGCACGCGAAGCTCACCGATCGGCGGCCTGCCCATGTCTAGCTCCGGTTCGCCGGGTTGAAGTACATTGGTGTGATGGCAACCATAGTGCTGAAGGAGTTCATCCAGTGTCGCATTGCTTCCCTCCAGCGCGACGCTCATTAAATGTGGACCTTTTCTGGCTATGGGGACCACATGAGGCTTCAGGCTCCGGCTCTTCCTCCTGAGGCGTGGCGCACAGTGCTTGAGCTCCTGACGGGCGACCCGATGCCAGCCAATCTGTCAGAGGAGGGCTATCTTCTGTACAACTGCTTGAACATGGTGGAGTTCGTGAAGCAAATTCCTCTCTTCGACGAATGGGGACCACACCCAGTTGGCCTTGAAGGGCCTCGAGAGAGCCCTATCTTCGTAGGCCCCCTTCCTGCCGCGAGCGCGGGGCCCGCCCCAGGAGCAGGCGCAGGGGGGCTATTGCTCTCGGGCAATGGCGACGCTGCTACTGAGGAATCAGCACCATGCGGGGCTCTTGAGGTGCCATCGCCCGGGACCCTGGAAAGCCATCCTGAGGAGACGGCCTGGGGGGTGACGTAGTCCGACGCTCCTGAGGCCGGAGCTCCCGAGGCCTTGGTGAACCTCCATGACGCGAGCACCGACACCTCAGCACGGTCCAGCGCCCCTGAGGTCGCCTCCTCAGGGTTTGCACCACCTGCACCCGGCCTTGGTAACCGTGCCCAGGACTTCAGCACGGTCCGCCCGAAATTCGCGACGCTCCGCAAAAGGAGGGGATCTCCAGGATGCAGTGGTGACACCTTCCATCCATTGAAGTAGAGGAAGTACATCGCTATTGACGAGTGAGTACCTTATCTTTGTAATTAAAAGGGTGCAGCTTCTCCTTCAAACCGTGATTCCTCAGGGTTGCTTCTACCAAGGCGACGATGTCTCCTGAGAGACAACCTCCTCCTGCATCGAGTCCTCTGCAGCACTTGGTGGGAGGTTGGCCGGAGAGGCAAGCACGCCGGCTTGGTGTCTCAACCTGTCATTCTTGCCGTCCGCTCTCCGCGGACTTGCTTGGGGTGCTGAAGGTGTGCCGAGAGCTCCTCCTCCGGTTATTGATCTCAGCTTGGTGGCCTCGGCTCTGGCATCTCCTTTGGGTAACGAGCCTCCGCCCCTCAGGGCACCTGCTGGGGCCCGAAGGGCAGTTGGAAAGGCGCCGACCACCAGCCCCCTGTTGGGGGGAGGCGAGCCACCTCGAACCTCTTCAACAACTCCTAGCGCGGGCGACGGACCCGGCTGCGGATTCGAGCTCGCGCGTAGACAGGGTGTCGTTCATCACGAGCTCTTTCAGGAAGCTATGGGTGCGCTGAGCTGGCTTAGGGAAGAGCTTGCGGATGTGGATGCTCACCTCGAAACCGAGGGTTTTCGGTTGGTGGATGAATGGCATCAACTAAAGGTGGCCATCAACCTCGGGTGCCTCTAGCGTGAGAGCGCCAACGGGGACGCCAGGGCATCTCTGACAACCTCGCGTGAGGCCAGCGCCCGAGCCTTGGAGGAGGCCAGGGAGGCAGACTGCCGCCGTGAGGTTGCCAAGAAGCGTAGGAAGGAGCTTCAAGACCTGAATGCCCTCGTGGAGCACCAGACGGAGGTGTGCAGAGCTGCGTTGGCATCGATGAAGGGGGCACTGTCTGACGAGGAGGAGGTCTCGAAGTGCGAGGAAGCGCTAATGCTGGAGTCCACATAGTGCAACCTTGAGCTTGAGCAGTTGGAGACGAGGGAGCGCCAGGTTGCTCAAGCAGAAGATGTCGTCAGCGTGCGCGAGGCCAAGATCCAGGAGGAAGTGGACCGCAGGGCTGAGGAGGCTCGCGCTGGCCTTGCCAATAGGTACGACCTGAAGCTGAAGCTCGTGACAGCCGAAGCCAAGGGCAGGACCATCGCCCTTAAGTCAAGGTTCACTGTGGCGGAGCAGCATGAGAAGGCCGCGGCGACTGCTTTGATCTCTGTGTAGGATGAGTTGGCCTCCGCCCATGCCGAACTGCTTCCGCTTCAACTGCGAGTTACTGCCGCCAAGTCCCTTGTGCAGCAGAGCAGGGAGGAGGCGATCCGCTGATAGACGTTGCTGCGTGAACACGCCCCCATGCTCCATGACCTCAGGGTGAGGGACAACCGGGCGCTGGGCGCTATCTGCGATGAATACGCCCCTCATCCTCATGTAGAAGACTACGCCGGCCACCTTCGCATCTTTTTCGATGTCGTGACGTGCCTGGAGTACCGGGCTGAGAGAGCTCGCGAGCTGGTTGACAAAAAGAGCTGCAGCATCCTCGGGCGCGTGTTTTCCCGCATCTTCGGCCATCTTCAAAATGCCGACCCCAACTTTGACTTCGACGCCGCCATCGCCCCTGTCCCCAGGGCTATTCATCGCACTTGGTGCACTGGGTGGATGATAACGTGGATGTTCTAGTTAGAGCTTTCGCTTCCGATGATGATGTTGTGGTGGTCGGAGCGGATGAAGACGACATGGTCGATGATGGTGAAGAAAACGCCGGCGACGATGCTGGTAGCATGTCCGGGAGCGATCCGGGAGATGTTGCGAGCGACATGTCCGACTGAGCCCGCTCTCCTTGTTCTGAACCTGTGCGCAAAAATCTTGGGCATGGCCCCTGACAATGTGAGTGTATTTTCGGGGGGGGGGGGGGCTCTCATGTAATCAGACTGTTTGTTTTATTCCCTGAGCCAGACTTAAGGCGTGCTTAAGCGAGTTCTCAAGTTCATCCACGTGATCGCGAGGGTAACTTACCTTAGTCTAGGTGGGCCCCAGACTGGCCTCGTAATTGTGGGTGTGCAGTTCTCCTGAGGGGAGCCCTCCGTGGACTCGCGAGATTTCTGGCTTCTACGGAGCTTGCCGATACGCCTGAGAAGACCTTGAGAGATGGGCGTTAGGTCACGATGGGTTGTGCGTGCATACCCCGCCCAGCCCCTGCTTTGGAGGCGCTCGTGAGGAGGGGGCAGTAGGCGCTTGCCTCGAAATAAGGCACGGAGACGGAAAACTAAAGAAATCAGCACGAACGAGAAAATATGCCCCGATGCTTTGTCAACGAAAATACGACTCCGAGTTCAAATCCAAAAGTTAGCAAATCGAGCTACAGAGAAAGGGAGTTGAAAGCAAAAGTTCGCGTCTGGCACCGAGCTAGTCTTCATGTCTTCTCACCAGTGCGGAGCCTAGTGGTTTGCTGGCCGTGAGCTTAGTCATTGGGGGACAGTGTCAATGGCCAGCGCTGAGCATGGTGCCTCCACTAGGACATGGGCGGGAGCCCCCGAGGCCTAAGGTCGGCTCTCTGGAGACTCTGGGCCGTGTAGAGCACTACTCATTATTACGTGAGAGTGTCACGGGCGGAGACCTTCACACGCGCGAGCCTTGCTTCAGATCGCTAGACGAGGGCCCCACCTTGCGCCACCCTCGACCACCGTTGGAGCGTCCGGAAACCAAGACGAGGCCAAGGGGCAAAGGAGATGCCAGTGTCGCCCTCGGCGACCACGGGCCCTCTACTGGGGGAGGGCTCACCGGTGCCTCCCCATCAGAGGACCTACTTCCGGGTGGTGCCTTTCCCCACGCGACATGCGTTAGGGCCTTTCTCTGGACCCCTTCGATGCAGCTCCCAGTGTGTTTCCCATGACTGGGGTGGGGTTGCCGTGCAGGGGTCGCCGTCCGCCGCTGCAGCTCGGTCCACCTGCGACCCATGGTTAGCAGAAGCCTGCTCCTGAGATATCAGTGGTACCCTAGGGTGGTTGTCGTTGGCCGGGTCGGCGAGGCTCCTGGGTGGCTAGTAGTAGGCCTCGGCCTCCAGCATCTCTTCTTCCCAGCTTGGCTCGACGAATGTGCAGGGGTCGTCCTTTGGCGTGTACTCCTAATCCACCATGCGGGGTACATAGGTTTCCTGAGCTGCCTCACAGGAACTTCCGCCGAGGTGCCCTGTACCCCACGCCGCTGAGCCCGATGCGCCTTCCTGGTGGTTGTGGGGTGGCGTTCGATTGGGACCGTGAGGAGCAATTCCCGCACCTACGCGACCCGGGGAAGGCGAAGGCACGACCGGATGTCCAGCACCGCCAGTCGTGCTAACGCTGGCGAGCCGTCCTGATGCACCTGGGAGCGTGCGGGCGCAACGAGGCCCGTTGTGTGACCTGGAAACAACATGAGATGTGAGTAGGGAGCAGAAAGGCGGTGTACCCCTGGCCACAACATCCAATAGCTCGGCGACGTGTTCCAGCAGCGCGTCGCAGCCGCTCCCCGTTAGCCGGCACAGCAGCAGCTCTCGCGCCACCATGCGCGCGGCCCGCATGTTCGCCTATTCCCGTTGGGTGTGTGGTGTCATTGCTGCCACGTAGCTTGCAGATCTTGCGGCAGCGCGCGTGCACCGCAGCGTGAGGGCGGCGGACGTCGACCCGCGCGGCCCGCGTCCGCCCAGCGGTCGGCTTGGGTCCTCGGATCGTCAGCATCGGAGATGTGGGGCAACTGTAGATCGGTCGTTGGGGAAGAGAACCTCGGCACAACCCTACCCGGCGCGCCAAATGTCGGATTACGGGTTCTGGCAAACCCTTGAGGTTGGAACACTGGGGTGCGCATGAAGATCTCTCCCCCAGCTCACGCTCTCACAACGATCTCAAAGCCTAGCTCGTCAAACCCAAGGAACAAGGGACACAAGTGTTTATACTAGTTCGGGCCACTGTTGCGGTGTAATACCCTACTCCAGTGTGGTGTGGTGGATTGTCTTGTAGGCTGGGGATCAACAAGTACAAGGGAAGCACATCCTTTTAAGGAGAGGTGTTCTTAAGCTCGATGATCTTGTGTGGCTGGGGATGATCCGAGTGATAAGTCTCCAGATGAGCCTCTCTCTCTCTCTCCCAATGAGCCCCCTAGCTATGGTGGTGGCTAGCCCTCTTTATAGAGGCCCGGGTCCTCTCCCCAAATATTAGGCGGGAAGGGATCCCACAACGGCCAATTTGAAGGGGGACAACGAGCACAAGTTATCCTGACAAAAGGTGGTCTTCGCCTGCCAAATATTCTGGTGGTGACATCGTCGTGGGCTCCATGGTGACCTCTATCTTGCCGTCCTGCTAGTCTTTGTCTCGTTGCACCAATATGGAAACCTTAGCCTAACGCCTCGGGACTCCCCGCCTGCGCCTGCCTCTTTAGCACCGATGAGGAAACTGGCACTCTGCGCCTGCTAGCGCCCTCCTGGCCTTGGTCGTCATGGCTCACATCACGGGAACCTCAGGAGGTGCCCCTTGCCATGATCTCTCTGCTCATAGTGAGGCTGCCCCTTAGGAGGTCTTGTGTCGTCCACCTCGTGACGGTCTTGAGCGTTGGTTGATGAAGATGGGCCGTACCAGGCCGGGGGTGGAGCCACGCCCTGGGCCGTAGGTAGGCAGGTTTGGGTACCCCCATTCCCTGGACGCCGACATCATCTTTTAGGGAAGGGTCACGTATGGGAGCCTTTTTGGCAAGTCCACATACTCAACCATCATATAGTATTCTATGATTGCTAACACTCACCGCATACACGTGAGCAAAATGTTTCAACTGGACACATAGAAAGATCGGGCCTTATAGTTTCGCCTCCCAACATACTCACCTCAAGGGTGATGTCAACAAAAATAACTCATGCTACCCATATCCAACTGGATATATGTGCCTAGATCTTTACTCAGCACGTGATGCTTGTCAAAGAGAAAATAAAAAAAATAGAGAGAAGAACTTTTGACTCTTGCATAAAAGTAAACACATGAAAGTAAAAGATAGGCCCTTCGCAGAGGGAAGTAGAGGGTGCCATGCGATGATTTCTTTGGATGCTCAATCTCTTAGTGCAGAAGAATGTCATGTTATATTGCCCCTTATGATGGCATTCTTTATTGTGTAGTTTGTCTCTTTTATTCTTTGCCATCACAAGTTCATACAACGCTCAGTTTTCTCTTACACTAAATGATCTAACACTTTTAGAAGCAATTTTTATTGCCTTATTGCACCGATGACAACTTACTTGAAGGATCTTACTCAATCCATAGGTAGGTATGGTGGACTCTCAAAAAACATTTGGTTTAAGGGTTTTGGATGCACAAGTAGTATCTCTACTTAGTGCAGAATTTTTTTGGCTAGCAAAGATGGCGGAAAGCATCACACGTTAAAGGATCTACGACAATATAACTTCTATGTGAATATGAACAAACATAAATCATTATGTTGTCTTCCTTGTCCAACGTTAACAATTTTGACATATAATATTTTGATGGGGGCTCACAATCACAAAAGATGTCTAAGATAGTAGATTTGCATGTGAATTTTCTCTTCCCTTCTTAATTCTTTCACAAGTTCCATCATTGACCAATGCTATGTTTGTAAATCTCCAATAAAATTTTCTACTTATACTCTTCCTTATGTGATGTCACTAGTTACCATAAGGTTAGCATATGATGTTTTTCATTTATTTCCATTCCTTCTTAATTTTACATGAGAGTAAAGAAAACAAAACTTCAAACTAAACTTTATTATATATATTGCACAAGATTACAATGATAGATCACTAAGCAAACACTCAAAAGGAAAGGATCGAACTAAACTTTTATTAATCTAAAGAAAAAGATAACTATGGATCGAACTAAGATAAGTAAAGGCAAATGATAGTGAAGGTAATACGATACCGGGGCATCTCCCCCAAGCTTGGCACAAGCCAAGGGGAGTGCCCATACCCGATACTCAAGTTTCCTTTGGTGATGAAGAAGGAGGTAGTGGTGATGAAGTGGTAGATTTCTCTTTCTTCCTTAGCTTACATTTAAGGATGGAATTTTCCTCCTTGAAGTCACCGATCTCCTGCTCAAGCTCTACTATCCTTTTGCATAATTCTTGCTTGTTTCCTACAAGAGATGAAATGGGATAAACTGGACCTTAGGTTTCTTTGCTTCGTTGGGAAGGCTTGACTTCTTGAATTCCACGTGCATGTCCCCAGGTTGAGGCAATAGAACTTCAACATCATGTGAGCTGGTCTCCTCCTACCCTTTAGGATCATAGTCTTCCTCTTCCTCCGAGGTCCAGCTATAGTGCTCCACATCCCCATAAACCTTGGGGTTTGCGATATAATCTGCAACATAGCTCTCACCCTCCGAGTCTTGGGATGAAATATTTTCAGATCTGTCAGGAAAACAGCAAGGAAAGAAAACAGAAGATTTCTCCGTGATACAGTGGTCAATTAGTTCAGGGGGTATATAAATATTTTTTTATCTTGGGAAACAAGCAAATGGAAGAAAAAGGGAGTCTAGAAGGTACCTGAGTTGGGTACAACCCACCTGGGCGCGCCTGGCCAGGTGCGCCCTGGTGTCTTGTGCTCACCAGGGTGACCTTCCTGGTAGTTTCTTATTTTCCTAGTTTTTGTTATATTCCAAAACGGACAGAAAATATTTTTGCGGATTTTTCGGAGTCCATTTACTTACCGTATCACGTACCTCCTCTTTTTCACGATTTTGAAGTGTTCCGGAAGATTTCCTTTATGTGTTCTTCCGGTGACATAGTTTGGATAATATTTCTTTCAACATTAATGGGCATACCTGAGATATAATGTTTTATTCTTTGCCCATTGACAACCTTTGGGTTAGTACGTTCGGCATTAACCTCCTCGATAACATAGGGTCCTTCCCATATGGACAGGAGTTTTTTCTGCAAAGATTCTTAAATGAGAGTTGTACAAAAGAACACATTCTCCAACTTTGAACTCATGCTTTGGATTCTTTTATCATTCCATATTTTCACTTCTTCTTTAAATAACTTATCATTTTCATAAGCTTGCGTTCTCCATTAATCTAGCGAGCTAATATCAAATAACCTCTTTTCACCGACAAGTTTGAAGTCATAGTTGAGTTCCTTAATTGCCCGATATGCTTTATGTTCTAACTCAAGAGGAAAATGACAAGATTTTCCACAAACCATTTTATAAGGAGACATACGCATAGGATTTTTATATGATGTACTATAGGCCCAAAGTGCATCATCTAATTTCTTAGACCAATTCTTCCAGGACCTATTGATAGTCTTTTATAATATTAAGTTTATTTCTCCATTGCTAAGTTCAACTTGACCACTAGACTGAGGATGATAGGGTCATGCAATTCCATGGTTAACATCATACTTAATAAGCATTTTACGGAAAGCACCATGAATAAAGTGTGAACCACCATTAGTGATTAAATATCTACGGACTTCAAACCTTGGGAAAATAACTTCCTTAAGCATTTTAATAGAGGTTTTGTGATCATCCCTACAAGTTGGAATAGATTCTACCCACTTAGTGACATAATCAATAGTAGGCAAAATATGTGTATACCCATTAGAGGAAGCAAAATGTCCCATGTAATCAAATCCCCATACATCAGATGGTTCAACAACAAGTGAATAATTCATAGGAATTTCTTGACTCTTACCAATATTTCAAATTCTTTGACATTCATCACAAGATAAAGCAACCTAACAGGCATCCTTGAATAGAGTAGGCCAATAAAAACCAGATTGCAATACCTTGTGAGCAGTTCTATCTCCTGCATGACGCCCTCCATAAGCTTCAGAGTGACATTTCCGTAGGATTTGTTCCTGTTCATGCTTCGGTACACAACGTCTAATAATACCATCTACTCCTTCTTTATAAATATGTGGGTCAACTGAAAACTAAGGTCTTAAATCATAGAAGAATTGTTTCGTTTGTTGGTATGTGAAACTAGGTGGTACGTATTTAGCAACAATGTAATTAGCATAGTCAGCATAATAAGGAGTGTTACAAGTAACATTTATTGCAACTATTTTTTTATCAGGAAAACTATCATTAATAGGTTGTGGGTCATCTAGAATATTCTCTAACCTAGACAAGTTATTAGCCACGGGGTTCTCAGCTCCTTTTCTAACAGCGATATGTAAGTTAAATTCTTGTAGCAATAGAACCCACCTAATAAGTCCAGATTTAGCATATTTCTTTTCCATAAGATATTTTATGGCAGCATGATCAGTGTGAACAATTACTTTAGAATTAACAATGTAAGATCTAAATTTGTCACAAGCAAAAACAACCGCTAAAAATTCTTTCTCAGTAGTAGCATAATTTCGTTGGGCACTTTCCAGAGTTTTACGATCATAGTGAGTAACATTTAATTTCTAATCAACTCTTTGTCCTAGAACAGCACCAACAACATAATCACTCACATCACACATAATTTCAAAAGGTAAGTTCCAATTAGGTGGTTGAACAATACGTGCAGAAATTAAGGCTTTCTTAAGTGCTTCAAAGACTTCTACACAATCATCATCAAAGACAAATGGAACATCCTTTTGTAAAAGATATGTAAGAGGCCTAGAAATTTTAGAGAAGTCTTCAATAAATCTCCTATTGAAACCAGCATGACCGAGGAAACTAAGAATACCTTTGATATCTTTAGGACATGGCATTTTCTCAGTTACATCAAATTTAGCTTTATCCACCTCAATACCTCGTTCAGAAATTTTATGTCCCAAGACAATACCTTCATTAACCATAAAGTGGCACTTCTCCCAATTCAGCACTAGATTAGTTTGCTTGCATCTCTGCAAAACTCGATCAAGGTTGCCTATGCAATCATCAAAAGAAGTTCCGTAAACGGAAAAATCATCCTTGAAAACCTCAACAATTTTTTCACAAAAATCAGAGAATATAGCAGGCATACATCTTTGAAAGGTAGCAGGTGCATTACATAAACCAAAAGGCATACGACTATAAGCCTAAGTTCCAAAAGGACAAGTGAAGGTGGTTTTCTCTTGATCAGGTTGTGAGACCGGTATTTGAGAAAAACGGAGTATCCATAAAGGAATCAAAAATGTGTGTGCTTTGACAATCTTTCTAGCATTTCATCAATGAAAGGTATAGGCTAATGATCTTTTCTAGTAGCTTTATTTTATTTTGTAAAATTAATTACCATTCTATAACCAGTGACAATTCTTTGTGGAATAAGTTCATTTTTATCATTAGGAACAATAGTAATGCCTCCCTTCTTATGCACACAATGAAAAGAACTTACCCATCTACTATCAGCTATAGGATAGATTATACCTGCTTCCAGAAGCTTCAATATTTCAGTTCTTACCACTTCTTTCATTTTAGGATTCAAACATCATTGGTGATGAACAATGGGTTTAGCATTAGGCTCCGTATTAATTTTGCGCTGACAGAGAGTGGGACTAGTGCCCTTTAAATCATCAAGAGTATATCCAATAGCAGCTCGGTACTTCTTCAGAACCTTCAATAATCTTTCCTCTTCATGTTATGAAAGGTAAGGACTAATAATAATAGGATCTTTCTTTTTCTCATCAAGATAAGCATATTTCAAAGTGTCTGGTAATTGCTTTAATTCGAACACAGGATCACCGTTAGGTGGAGGAGGACCTCCTAGAGTTTCAATAGGCAAATTGTAATTAAACAGAGGACGTTGTTCAAAGAAAATCTTATCCATTTCATTTCTATCATGCAAATACATATCATTTTCATGGTCTAGCAAATATTGTTCTAGTGGAAAAGTAGGGGGCACGGCAATAGAAGCGAGATCAATTATTTCATCCTTACTAGGCAATTCTTTCTTATGATGCTTTGTACTAAACTTGGAAAAATTAAACTCATGAGACTCATCACCTAAATTAACACTGACAATTTGTTTCTCACAATTTGTTTTCGGATTAACGTTGTTCAAGAAAGGTCTACACTACTGCAGGATGCTGCTAACGCGACACTATGATCAGAGACCATTCCACGAAACTGTGTGCGATGCAATAATCGCAAACGGTGGTGTAAAAAAACCATCAAAAAAGGTCCAAAATGTTTGCGATGGAGGATGTATCAAACACGGTTCAGATTTTAGTTGCGTGTGCGATGCAGGGCATACGGTTCAGTTCAATTAACTATTTTCGATGAGGAGGAGCAAAGGAAACGGTCAGCCAGATTAAGGTGTGTGCGATATAGAACATACCATTCAGTCAGATGAACTATTTGTGATTAGGCAACACAAAAGAAACGGTCAGCCAGATCAAGGTGTGTGCGATATACAGCATGCGGTTCACTCGGATGAACTATTTGTGTTGAGACAAGAGAACATAAACGGTTCAATATAATAAGGTGTGTGTGATACGTGGCAAACAGGCCTGTAATCATAAATGTGTGCGAAGACCGATAATAACACAGACGATTGCTACTAATAAGATGTGTGTGTTTTGTGATGGGATTGCATACATAACAACAACATTATATACACACTTATAAGGACATGGTTGCATAATCAAATTAAACATCCACTTACATAGTTGGCTACTACAACCATGGCATTTGCACACACCAAAGTAAACTATTTTTTGACCATGAACAGTAGGAAAGCCTCCTACTGTGTAAATATATTAAAGAAACTAATAAGTGCACTGTACAGCTGAGTATTTACATAGTAGGGGAGGGGGACTTATGCACTTTGTGACAAGTAAGGAGAGGTAAAAAAGACAGAAGGTGGGTACAACTATAAGGAGTTTACAAAGTTTATAATAAAGGGCCTACGCTCCTCTTTGACTCTTTATTGAAGCAGTTCGAAGTCCTTCTTGAATCTGTCCAGCCAGGAACTAGGAGAGGGGTTTATGGCTCTGAAATGGTTGTTATTTCTCTCCTTCCAAATACTCCAGGCTGCTACCATGAATCTCTCCATAAACAGTGGCGAGGAGTCGTCGTTTTTTGAATTGCAATAGCTTGTGAGTGGCCTGGAAGGGTTCCCAATGAATAGCAAGTTTATCCCAACAACGTTTGCTGAAGGAGCAGGTGAAAATCATGTGTTCAACTGTTTCTTCTATATTCAGTCCACATAGGAGGCAATTGTGGTCATCTCCGATGTTGTAATGCCTTCATTTGAGCATATTCCGTGTATTGACCCTATCATGGAAGGGCAACCAAGCAAAGACCTTCAATTTCATCGTGCACTTTGATTTCTAGATCCAGTAGAATAATTGGTGAGGTTGAATGTCCCTCAAGAAGAAGCGGTAATAATCCGTTGACTTGAAGATCGTTTTGGCCCATACATAGTGCCACATGTCTGTGGCCATCGTGGAGGGTTGTATGTCCACCGCAATTAACTGCATGTCCCTAACCTCTGTATGTGTTTGGGGGGATAGAGGTAGGGGAAACATTTCTCCCAGCAACGTGATCCCCAAGAAATCCTTGACAGAGATATCTTCGTACAAAGAGTGGGAGAATGCACGAGGATGTGAGTCCTGAAGGAGTTGGTCAAACCAGAGGTCTTTCCAGAATAGCGCCATGGTGCCACAAACAATATTGACCTTGGATATTCCATGAAAAAGATCCAACCAGGTCACATGCATGTGGTATTTTTAGGGTGTAGTATGACTCCCAAGTGAGTTGAACCCATGGAATATCCATCTTGTTTTAAAATTTGTGTAAGAACTTGAGGAGCAAAGCTTCGTTTTGAACACGTAGATTGAGAACTCTGAGACCCCCTTTATTTTTGGGTTTGCATACCATGTCCCAAGCAGCCAATGAGTTACATTTGTCCCCATGCTCGGTTTTCTTGATCCATAGGCATCTGCGTCTAATCTTATCCGATAAATCTATGAGTTTTGGCGGGAGATGCAGTGTGCACATGGCGTAGATGAGAAGAGAAGTCACGGTGGAGTTGATAAGATCCAGCTTCCCAGCATGGGACATAAGGGATAATGTGGAAGACAAGCTCCTTTCAATAGAACTGACGAGAGGCATAAAATCCTGTATGGTCGGTCGAGACGTGCCCAAAGGCAGTCCAAGGTACGTGAACGGTATGGTTCCAATTGTGCATTCGAAGATAGAGGCCATTTGAGAAGCAAGATCGTGCTCCAAATTGATCGGAATGAGCATAGATTTATGGAAGTTTATTTTAAGGCCAATGGACTGGGCATACTTGTTGAGGATATTTTGATAATCAAGGCTTGTTGCAGGCAAGCAGGCATGAGCAAGATCGTGTCATCTGGGTATTGGACAATGGGGTAGTCCAGTTGGCCATTGCTGGGAAGGGAAGTTGAATCAGACCCTCCCTATATGCTGCATTATTAGCTGATTGGAGTAGGTCAGCCTCTAGAACGAAGATTAATGGAGACAGGAGATCGCCCTGCCGAACTCCATGGCGGTAGTGAAATTGTCTGCCTGGAACGCCATTCAGAAGAACAGAAGATCTGCCTAAGGAAAAGGTTGATTTGATCCAGGATAACCATTGATCATTAAAGCCCATATGCTTCGTGATGTTGATCATGGGATCATGCTCAATTGTGTCAAATGCTTTGGCAAAATCCAGTCTGAGCAGGACAATTGGGCGCTTAGAAGCTTGGCATTGATGAATGTATTGAAATGTCCACGCAAGGCAATCCTGGATAGATCTTCCATGTATGAAGCCATACTAATTACGATGAATGATTTTTAGAATGACCTTTTGTAAACGGTTGGACAGGAGTTTTTTAATAAGCTTGAGGTAGCAATTAAGTAGCGTGATTGGCATGTAGTCATTAACTGTAGTTGGGGATCCATTCTTTGGAATAAGAGTAATTAGTCCATCATTAATGCTTTGGATATTAATAGTTCCTGCAAGGAATTGATTACACAACGTGTAAAAGTCCTCCTTGATGATTGGCCAGCATGCTTTCAGGAAGAGGCCACTAAATCCATCCGGACCAGGAGCCCTGTCTCCTGGCATCTCTTTATTGTCCAAATCAATTTCCTCATGAGTAAAAGGTAGTGTTAGATGCTCAAGACTTCCATTTGGCCTTATTAATGATGGGAGGTCAAACTGCATTTGTGCCGGGCTTGAGGTGCCAAGTCTGTCTGAGTAGGCGCGGAAAAGAAGAGCTTCTTTTCCCGTGTGATCCTCCACCACGAGGCCATCAGAGGTTTGTAGGTTTGCAATGTTGTTCTTCCGATACCTATCTGTTGCCACCGCTTGAAAGAATTTTGTATTTTCATCACCAAACTTAACCCAACTAATGGTGCACCGTGTCTTCCAATATTGCTTCTGATAGTCCAACAAACGTAAGAGGTGTTTTTTGATGATCTTACGAAAGTTATTCTTAGGTAGTGCGAGACTCCGTTGATTTTCCAGTGTGTCCAAGTTCAACAGGGTGTTGTTTGTGTTTTCAATGGCCATGGAAAGTCGAGAAATATTCTTACTCCAAGATTTGAGTTCTTGTCGAAGGAGCTTGAACTTGCGGCAGAGTAAGGTAGCTGCATTGGACACATTAATAGGTTTGTTCCAAACTTATTTAACCACATCCATGAATCCTGGGTGCAGTAACCAATACGATTCAAATATAAACTGTTTGGCTCAAGGTATTTTTGTCTCAATGTATACTACACAAGGTGTGTGATCCGAGGTGGGCTCGCATAGCGGTTTGAACATGGTATTAGGATAGGCATTTGTCCAATTAATAGAGGTGAAAAACCAATCTAGTTGTTCGAGCAGTAGGTCTTGTTGCATGTTGCTCCATGTGTATAATCTGCCTTTAATGGGTAATTCAATAAGATAGTGTTTGCGAATAATGTCATTGAAGGTTAACATGTAATTAACATCACCCCCTGGCTTGTTGCGGTTTTCTGGGCCTCGAATATAGTTGAAATCCCCCAGAAATAAACAATCAGCATCTGCCTGAATATCTCGATCATACAACCACTAAGTAAAAGTCTCACGCGCATGTCCTGTGCAAGGGCCATAAATGTTATATAGTGACCATGCATGGGCAAAGAGAGTGTTGGTGAACTAAATTCCCAAAGCAAACTCCTCCCGAACAATCACAATGCTAGAAAAAATGGAACTATTCCAAAAAGTAAGCAAACCAGTAGAAGCACCTCTAGAAGGAATGTAAGTGAATTTATCAAAGCGCTGAGGACAACAAGATTTAATAAAAGCTAGGTCAATAACAGGTTTTTTAGTTTCCTGCAGACACATGATAGCACACCCACTAACAGAGATCGCATTAGAGAGTGCTAGGAGCTTTTCATCTGAGTTTAAGCCACACACATTCAACATAGGACATTCCAGTTACAAAAAAGAGGCATTAATATCAACTAATTAAGCAGAAGAAGAGGAGGAGCCATCCTCCAGGCTGTTAGGGATAACAACATTGGTGTCTGAAGCGAGTAGGGCATCTTTAGTGAGCTCCTGGGGAGGGACTGTGATACGTCTCCAACGTATCTATAATTTTTCATTGCTCCATGCTATTATATTATCTATTTTGGATGTTAATGGGCTCTATTTTACACTTTTATATCATTTTTGGGACTAACCTACTAACCGGAGGCCCAGCCCAAATTGTTTTTTTGCCTATTTTAGGGTTTCGAAGAAAAGGAATATCAAACGAAGTCCAAACGGAATGAAACCTTCGGGAATGTGATTTTCTCAACAAACGTGATCCAGGAGACTTGGAGTGGGCATCAAGAAAGAATGGAGGAAGCCACGACGCAAGGGGCGCGCCCTCCACCCTCGTGGGCCCTCCGTTGCTCCACCGACGTACTTCTTCCTCCTATATAAGTCCACGTACCCCCCAAACATCCAGGAGCACCACGAAAACCTAATTCCACCGCCGCAACCTCCTGTACCCGAGATATTCCATCTCGGGGCCTTTTTCGGAGCTCCACCGGAGGGGGCATTGTTCACGGAGGGCCTCTACATCAACTCCGTGGCCTCTCTGGTGATGTGTGAGTAGTTTATTTCAGACCTACGGGTCCATAGTTATTAGCTAGATGGCTTCTTCTCTCTCTTTGGATCTAAATACAAAGTTCTCCTCGATCTTCTTAGAGATCTATTCGATGTAATCTTCTTTTGCGGTGTGTTTGTCGAGATCTGATGAATTGTGCATTTATGATCAAGATTATCTATGAACAATATTTGATTCTCCTCTGAATTCTTTTATGTATGATTGGTTTATCTTTGCAAGTCTCTTCGAATTACCTGTTTTGGTTTGGCCAACTAGATTGATCTTTCTTGCAACGGGAGAAGTGCTTAGCTTTGGGTTCAATCTTGCGGTGCTCGATCCCAGTGATAGAAAGGGAACCGACGCGTATTGTATTGTTGCCATCAAGGATAAAAGATGGGGTTTATATCATATAGCATGAGTTTATCCCTCTACATCATGTCATCTTCCTTAAAGCATTACTCTGTTCTTATGAACTTAATACTCTAGATGCATGCTGGATAGTGGTCGATGTGTGGAGTAATAGTAGTAGATGCAGAATCGTTTCGGTGTACTTGTCTCGGACGTGATGCCTATATACATGATCATACCTAGATATTCTCATAACTATGCTCAATTTGATCAATTGCTCGACAGTAATTTGTTTACCCACCGTAATACTTATGCTCTCGAGAGAAGCCACTAGTGAAACCTATGGCCCCCGGGTCTATCTTCCATCATATTAATCTTCCAATACTTACTTATTTCTTTTGCCTTTTATTTTACTTTGCATCTTTATCATAAAAATACCAAAAATATTACCTTATCATATATATCAGATCTCACTCTCATAACTACTGGATTGATACCTTTGCTGCATCACCCTTTCCTCTTTAAGGGAAAACCAACGCAGTGCTCAAGAGGTAGCAGACTGCACAGCGATTTATGCCAATATCCTACATGACATTGATAGGGGTCGGCAGGGGAGCTTGGCCCATGCTCACGGCGGAGGACCTTTAAGCAGCGGACGGAGTCACCCTGGGCTTGACCTTAGAAGTAGTGCCGCGGGTCTCAGTGATTTGTGGCACCCTGAACCGATCAAAATGAGTTGACCTGGTACTGCGACGAACTTCAATAGTGTCCAGCGGAGCCTTGTGTTTGGAGCGACGAGGACGGGCTGCAGATGGGCCAGGCGCGTTAGAGAGCACCTGGGCCATGCCCAATTCAGAAACCTCTACCAATGATCCAGGAAGAACAACTTGAGGCCCCTCATTCAAATTTGCAGCTGGTGCCAAACTGAGCATTTCAGCAGAAGAAACAGAGTTGTCTTCAGTTATGGTAGCTCGAGTGTTACTAAGATCAGGTACATTGTTAGGTGATCCAGGATGCAACATAGGCAACAGTGCAGAAACATCATCGTCGGGCATAATTTCAGCTATTTGGACAGCGCTAGGTACTGGCTCTGGGTTTAGAATGCGGGCAGAAAAGCAAACCAGGTGAGTAGTCTCATGATCAGGGACCTGCACAATAGTCATGTGAGTTGCCATCTGTAACTCCAACGAAGGCGGACCATAACCAGAGCTCCAGGGCCCAAACGTTGCGACCATAGACAAGATGGACCTTGAAAGATGAGCAGTGAATATGTTGCGCGGCAGCAGGTCTGAAGCCAACACTGTAGTGAGCTCATTTCCTTCAATTGAGATGCTGACATTCATAGTTACTAAAGAAATTGTCACATCAACATTGATAATGTTTTGAACCACATGAGGAGCCACAAAGAGAGTGCTGATCTGAAGAGCAGACCCATGTGAGGAGCCATGTGTGCTTGTAGTTGAGCTCGTATCATTCCAATCAGAGTTGAGGCTACCAGTCACATTGTCTTCAGGCAGAATTCCATCTTGCACACGAAGGCCTTTAGCCGCCAGCCAGGCCTAAAAGTTTACCAGAGCAGCAGATATTTGGGGGGCTGGGGGCTGGGGGCTGCGGCCATGGATCCCACTGTGCCTCTTGAGGGCCATCATGCTGAGGGGCATGGTGCATTCCGAAGCAACCAGTTCTGAAGCTGCTGCCAGTACAACTATTCAGCAGTAAAACCATCCCAAACATGGGATGAGGAACACCATTGATCGGAGGCGCTCCTCATCAGTCGTTGGGACCTCAGGGCCATCAGCGTTCCAATCTGCACCTCTAAGAATATACACAACCATAGTCCAGCAAGCTCTATCCCCTCCTAACTACCAAACCACAATACTTTGGGGATCAAGCACATGTGAATAACTTTAACTTTAATAAGCACGATAGATCGATCCACATTAGGACTATTCCAAGTAACTAATATGCATAATCATCTACAGAGCGTTGGAGATAGAAATCTGTTTGGTAATCATCAGGGAAACCAATGTACATAAGCCAAACCTCTGGACCTAGTGTTGTATTGGCCCATGTTGAGTGCAACATTATGGCGCGCAAAAGAGGCTACACGATCCTCATCATCTAGCTGGAACGTGGTATTGACTGCTATATCACGGATGAACGAATTGGCAAAAGCAAACATACCTACACCCAGCGGGTGGTCGAAGGACTCTGTAGTGTGCAGACCAGATTCAAGCAGCATTCCTTCAATGGTGTTGCGATGTCCTCCCTGAGATGCAACGGCACAAATCTGCTGGCTTCGGCGACAGTGAGGAAACTGTTGTTGAGAGGCGGGATTGGATTGACGGCCATATCCGCATGGACCTTGCGATCAGCTAGCCCAGGTTTGATTGATCAGTCGATGGGGAGGAAGGGCAGCGGGTTGACTGGGAAGTTGGCCATTGTTGTGGATGGGGCGGCGGTGGTGGCTGTGGTGGAGACGGCGGTGGTAGTGGCTGGTGGGGATGGTGTTGCTAGACCAGAGCACTCTGCAACATTGGGAAGCGGGGCGGGCGAGGGTGGCAATGGGGGGAATGCAGGGCGTCAAGCGTGTGCATAAACTGCTCGGCCCCAGGGCACAAAGGAATTAATTGCCATGCTTGGCCTTGGAAATCTATTGATGGTAACTCAATTATGGCCCCAGATTCTACTCATTCAGTCAACTCAACTCAACCTGAGCAGGAAATCAATTTTCCTTCCTGGACGCAACCTTGCCCTCTCACGGCCCCTGTGAGCCATCCATCCTCCACCATTTGATGTCAATCGTGTGGCCACTGTGGACACGTGGAGCATTTCTGTTGGCAACGCTGATGGGCCCTGCGTTGGCAGTGGAGCCCAAAATCCAAAGTAAACTATTACATGCATAATTACATAGGTGGCTACTAAACATACTGGTATGCGTCGGTGCTATACAAACGGTTTTTAAACCCTTTTTGCAACGGCATTTGGAACCGCCGCCTAGTGAGTGTGGGTGATAGGGAGTCCTTCCCACATGACCCAGAAACCATCGGGATAGGCCCTCCTAGCACACACGCTCGGCAAAATGAGGTCATGTGCGACCGGCGAGCGCTGAAATACGGAAATCTTACAGTAGAGCTAAAAAATACAATTATACATGCGAAATTGTTTCTGGTCACAAGTACATCCCACACCATCAGTACCGGCTAAATGTTTTCGTTCGTATGTACATCTCACACAGTCTCCTAGGAAAAATTTTCCGTTCACAGGTACATCACACACAATTTTTCTCGTTAAATCGTTTGTGACAGCGTTGTCATTGCACACAATATTAACAATTTTATCGTTTGTGTTATTGAATGCATCAGACATGGTCCAGAGAAGAAACTGTGTGGCAGAGGTTGTCCATCACACATAGTTTTTATGTGGTAAACATTTGCGCAAGGTGGCGTAACGCAAAAACTTTTCAAGAGAAAGTCATGTGTGATTGTTCATTGATCCAACACGGTTTATTCCTCGAAACTGTGTGCATTGCCTGAGGTCATTGCCCACCGTATTTTTTCAATAACTGTTTGCAATAGAAAAACCCAATTAGCAGGCTAATTGCCCTATTATTAATAATCCATTTATTAATCTAATTTACATTCATATTAAGCACATAATATATTTCATTTCCATATTAAGGAAGCAAAATTTCATAATTGAAATACATCAGAGTACAACATGATATAGCTTCAACACTCAGCTACCCCATTACACAACTACACCAGTACCAAGTTTCACATGCAACATGTAGAACCTTACAAAATTAACATCATAGGCGGTATATAGACAGATGCATCTCATCTGGAAAAATGCTGAAGCGGAAGGCGAATATTGATCCTTCATTCATGTTGAAGGTCTTTGCAACTTTAGGCCAGTGCCTATGGATGATTGACCGTCCGTCCTTCTCCTCTTCAGAAACACTTCAATATTGAACTGTGGGTGTTGTATGAAAATCTTCCTCGCCTCCTGACCATTGAGGTGGTTTGAGAGGTAATCATCAGTGAACTATTTTGGAAAGGCCTGAAAACAAGGATGTGCATAAATATATTCTCTATATTGGAAATGGTGCAAAGGAATAAAAAAAGGCAAGGTATATAGTTAGTACCATCTTGTAGTGATGTGATGTCTTCTTCATTGTGTAGACAAAGATCTTGTTGTTTTTGTCGCTATTTTCTTTATCCTAACAATCTTTCTTCGTTTCTTGATTTGATTGATATTCATGGACAACTCATTTCCCCAGATGCAAAAAGGGTCAAATAGTGGGTCAAGACCTCTGACAACAGGACCTACATGTGCAAGACAAAATTGTTAAAAACCTAAATATTAGAATGGTTCCTGCAATTGCACAATAATGTGCTATTAACAATGGACCATGCACGTGCTAACCTCGATTTTAAACCTCGGTGCTTCCCATTCTTTGCCTACAACACATATAAGGTAGTTAGTCATTGGGTTAAGTAAGAGTTCGCATTCCATCAGCAAAATATGTTGATGAAAAATAAGTACGTTGCAGATTGATCAGACTAATTCAAGCCACATGGAATACCCTTTTATCCAAACCAAGCATGATTAAGAACTAGGAAATATAGCACTTGTATATGTTTCTCATGAATTAAGTGCAGCAAATTTCGATTTATTCCTCACATGCATAACAATACAAAATTCTACCCATGACAATTGGACATCGCATTGCAGAATTGAACCAAGCAGTTAACTAAACATGACAACAAATGAACCAAACATTAACTGAGCACGACATTGCACAATATAACATACTCCTAATAGAAGACCAGAAAGTTAACCAAACCAAGCATGCTTAACAACTTGGAAATAAAGCAATTGTATTTGTTTCTCATGTATTTACTACAGCCAAATTCAATTTATTCCTCACATGGTATACAATAACAGAATGCACCCACAACTCTTGGACATCGCATTGCACAATTGAACCAAACCGTTAACTAAACACCACAACACAAATGAACGACTGAGCACCACATTGCACAATGTTTAACCAAACCAAGCATGCTTGACAATTTGGAAATCTAGCAATTGTATTCGTTTCTCATGTATTTTGTAAAGATAAATTTGATTTATTTCTCACATGGAAGACAATAAAAAACAACAGTCTAAAGAATTGAACATCACATTTGAAAAATTGAACCAAACAGTTAACTGAAGATGACAACTAATTAACAAAATAGTTAATAAGTGAGCACCACACTGCACGACATATTCAACATATACACTAGAGCAACAGATTGCATGGTAAAATTAGATAGCAGAATTCACTACAATTTGTGAAGGAAAGGCAGGAGCACCACACGCAACGGGTAAAACAAGTATTCTTAACCGGTATAGCTAGCAAATGGCAAGGTGCTCCTCCAAGATCTGGGGGTCGGCACGAATGGCAGCCATCGCGACCTCATACGCGTGTGCGGCCGCGATTTGCTTCTCACTACCAAATGCTCCTTGAGATCCTGGCTATACTGCATGCACCATGGCTTAGGGCGGCTCTTATTTGGTGGAGGGGTCGGTGATTTGGGTGGAAGGTGGTGCGCTCACGCCGGCGGTCGAGGCATGTAGGATGTGGAAGGAGGAGGATGGGGGTCAGGTGTGGATTACCTACCTAGATAGATGAGGCCGAGCAGCGTGAAGGAGGGTCGCTGGCGAGGAGGCGGCGCTACAAGCAGGGAGTGAAGGTTTCAACTTGGAAAGGAAGGGGGAAATAGGGGAAATGTGGCTTTTGGTATGGGGGAGGGGCGGGGAGGTAGATATTTCCGTGGAAGCCAAAAATTTGGAGTCGCTTCAGCGAAAAAACTGGCGTGCAAACTGTCATCAGACACAGTCCCTTATTCAAAACTGTGTATGATATGTGAACATCACAAATGATTCAGATAGCTTAACCCGTATGTGATGAGTTTGAACGTCAAATTTTTTGGTTTGACTTTCCCTTGTTATAGTGTTCGTCCATGTCATTGCATAATTTGGGTACAAAAAGGAGGCTATAGCACACCCACGCTTCTTAATTGAGCAAGTTCAGCAATTAAACAGAGCTAGCTAACCTAAACATTACTCTAACAAATTAAAGATTAGCGCTCTTAATTAAACAAAACAAAGAGTACTAGTACTATGGCTGGTGCTCGTCGATATCCGCCGCCGCCTCCATGTCCAGGTCGCGCCCGACGGTCTCCTGTGGAAGGGGCTCCATGGCATCCATCACACCATACTCAGCAAGCATCTCGCCATCCACATTTGCCATCTCTTTGGAAAAGGCCGCCACAAGCTGGGCGTGGGCGACCGCGATCTGGGCTTGGGCGGGCTGCGTCATCGCAAGGTATGCAGCGGAGGAACGGACGGCTGCTCAAACGCTCTCGGCGATTGCAAGCTCTTCGACCGTGAGTTGCCGACGATGTTGGAGAAGTTTCGTTCGATTTGTGCAGTGACCGCCAGGAGCTGGGCCTAGGCGGCCTCCATCGGGGCTAGGGACGCCGCTGCAGAATGCACAGCTGCTATGCCATTCTCGCCAGTTGCTATCCCTGAGGCTGATGTTGCTGCTGCCACCTGAGAAGCAACATCGGCCGTTTGGGCTGCCTTGGCCGCCAGATTGCAGATTGTGGCCGCGCTAATGCACCTTGTTAGCACGCGCATGGCGGTTGCGGCCGCGCTCTCGCCGGAGTGGGCCACCAAACTGGCCCTCACGATGTGGGTCCATGTGCCCATCTTTCACCAGAGATGATTGAACAGTGAAATGATATTTGGGGAGCCAGCTAGTGTGCTTGAGACACCGGTTGTGAACTGTAGCCGACGCACCTTCTCGTGCAATCCATAGGTGTACTACCCACTGATGGTACTCTAGGATATTTTGTGCTGCATCTCACACGGTTGGTGATAATAAACTGTGTGCGATCTAGTTGATTTTTCATCTTGATTTGAATTACATAATGGGGTCACAGCGGCAATGGATGGTGTTTGAATTGCTAGACCTTTTATCTGCAGTGAACATGCAACTATATGTGTGTCGTAAAAGAATTGGAATTATTCAGAGTTCGTTTGAACATTTTACATTAAATTGGTTTTTCTAGCCATTTCAGGTGCATAGTTCAAAATTAAACTACATGCACATGCTCCTGTGCTCCAACATGGGCTGTAAAATCATATATGTGTCCATGGGTTTTTGCTTACGTCCCATGCAAGAAATGAGGATGAAATTCGAACACCACGTGACCGTGGCTCTCCGGCAAACGTCGACATACTTGCTTTTGTAATTATAGTAAATCCAAAATTCATCCGAAATTAATGAAATTTGGCATGCTATCATGGAGCGGCATCAACATATCGTGGTAAAATTTTTGTCCCATTTGGGGCAGGTATAAACCAGAGATTCTCACAACAAGTCTGATGGTTTCGGTAGGGAATGTTTCATCTTTGTAGATGAAACGATATCCGTTGCCTCTTCTTGATTTCAAATCTTTTCCTAGTGTGAACATAGAACAACTGGATTGTTGTGTCAATTTTTGGGATTTTTTGGGGTTCGTTTGGACATTTTTATACATTACCTGAATTTTCAATGCATTCATGTGCATAATTCAAATTTGAACTACATGCACATACTCTAATGCATATAAATTGGTTGAAAATTCAAAATTGTGTCTTTGGTTTCATGCTTAGGTCCCATGCAAGAAATGGGAATGAATGTCAAACACCCTGCCACCATCACTCGGCCGCAAACATTGAGATACCTGGTTTTTAAATTCTAGTAAATACAAAACTCGTCTGAAGTTCATGAAACTTGGCATGCTATCATGGAGCAGCATCAACATAGCTCATTCGTGGCAGGTTTGGGTATATGCTTCTCAAAAACCATAGCTTCTCACAACAAGCATGATGGTTTCGATAGGAACATCCCATTTGGGGACGAAACGATATCCATTTCCTCTTATTGCTTTCAAAAAATTTCTCGTGTCAACATAGAACAACATGAGTGTTGTGTTAATTTTTCTGATTTTTCGGGGTTCGTTTGGACATTTTTATGCATTAACTGAGGTTTTAATGCATTTATGTGCATAATTCAAAGTTGAACTACATGCGGAAGCTCCGGTGCATATAAATTAGTTGAAAAATCAAATCTGTGTCCTAGGGTGCATGCTTATGTCCCATGCAAGAAATGGGAACGAATTTCAAACACCAGGGCACTGTTGATTGCCGACAAAACATTGAGATACCTAGTTTTTAAATTCTAGTAAGTCGAAAACTCGTCTGAAATTCATGAAACTGGGCGTGCTATCATGGAGCAGCATCAACATGCCGTGGTAAAAAATTTGTCCCATTTGGGGCAGGTTTGGGTATATGCTTCTCACAAACCAGAGCTTATCACAACAAGCATGATGGTTTCGGTAGGGAACGTCCCACCTTTGGGGACGAAACGATATCCATTGCCTCTTATTGCTTTCAAATTTTTATCGTGTCAACATAGAACAACTGAAGTCTTGTTCAAAATTTTGTGATTTTTGGGGTTCATTTGGACATTTTTATGCATTAACTGAGTTTACAATGCGTTTATGTGTATAATTCAAATTTGAACTACATGCACATCCTCCAGTGCATATAAATTGGTTGAAAAAACAAATATGGGTCCTTGGGTGTATGCTTAGGTCCCAAGCAAGAAATGGGAATGAATTTCAAACACCAGGGCACCGTTGATTGCCAGAAAACGTTGAGATACCTGGTTTTAAAATTCTAGTAAATCCAAAACTCGTCTAAAATTCATGAAACTTGGCATGCTATCATGGAGCGGCAACAACATGCAGTGGTAAATTTTTTGTCCCATTTGGGGCAGGTCTGGGTATATGCCTCTCACAAACAGAGCTTCTCACAACAAGCATGATGGTTTCGGTAGGGAACGTCCCACCTTTGGGGACGAAATGATATCCATTGCCTCTTATTGCTTTCAAAAAATTTCTCGTGTCAACATAGAACAATAGGAGTGTTGTGTCAATTTTTGTACTTTTTGGGGTTCGTTTGGACATTTTAATGCATTAACCGAGTTTTCAATACGTTTATGTGCATAATTCAAATTTGAACTACATGCACATGCTCCAGTGCATATAAATTGGTTGAAAAATCAAATCTGTCTCCTTGGGTGCATGCTTAGGTCCCATGCAGGAAATGGGAATGAATTTCAAACACCAGAGCAACGTTGATTGCCGGCAAAACATTGAAATACTTTATTTTTAAATTTTAGTAAATCCAAAACTCGTTTGAAATTCATAAAACTTGGCATGCTATCATGGAATGGCACCCGACAAGCTGTGGTATTTTTCGTGTCTATTTTGAGAGAAGGCGCACTCGAATAATGACAACCAACGAAGGCATTTTGAAAAAATAGATGCCACGTTGATATCTCAAACGTTTGTATTATTCAAACCGTGTGTGTTCTGTTAACAATTCACGTGACGCCACATGTATTGGTTTTAATGAATATAGGAGGTGCCATGCGGACAGCTGCTTGACCTTGACTGAATGGGAGGCGTGCGAGTGCAGTCCGGTGCGCAAGCTAACCAAGAGGCATGTAAACTGTCCTCGAATGTGCAGGCTCACCAGGAAGCGTGCGAGCTGTACGCTGCACAAGCTCACTGGGAAGTGAGCCCTTTGACTTCCATGGTCGTTCGCCTTCCTCTCCCTGCGCGCCCCCCTCAGTGGCATGGGATGCCGCAATCGACAACAGCGTCCCGGAGGATGACAACGATGGCGCGGCACGCCACCTCCGCCGCCGCCACCATCGGAAATAGTATTTTTCTTGGGTTTAATACTATATCTTGATCATATGAATATAAATTCGCAGAATGACTGAATGAAATATATGGTTTGAGCGGACTTACATTTTTCTATCTTAATGTACAGAATTATCAACCGATTTTCTTTTGAAAAAAACGCCAATGGTTTTTGAATACAAAACACTCATCGCAAACATTTTAGTTACAACACCCGTATGCAAACCGGGAGCTTCCCCAGGAAGCCAAGGGAAAATGTGCCGAGCAGGATTTTTGCGGCTCTTAATCGCAAACATTTTTTTACTAGGAACTGTAGGGGGAACCCCCCACAACATTTAACTATTATTTAAAACTGAGGATACAATGTACAAAGATTACAAGGGGTAATCAGAACAAAAAGGGAAAAAAGGAAAAAAGAACTAATGTACTGATAAATCAAAGAAACCTCAAGGGGGTAAGAATGAAATCCATTTGAGCAGGTCCTCCTTGTATCTAGCCTTGACTCTGTGTTGCATGAGTGTAATATCATGAATGAAAGCACTTCTCCATTTATTAAAACTTTGTCTCTCATGCCTGAACACTTTTGCATTCCTTATTATCCAGATGTCCAACAGGCAACAAAAACAACTTCAGTAAAAAAGGCTGAGCAAAATCCTGCTTAGCTTGCGTAACAATGGCAGACATGTCATCCCCTGGTGACCATGTAATTTGCAGATAGTTCCATATTCTGACACTAAAGTTACATTCAAAGAAGAGGTGATTTCTGGTTTCCCTAGTTCTCAAGGGACAAAGAAGGCAGTCAACCCCATCATCAAGATGCCAATGTCTTCTTTCGACCATATCCTTGGTATTAAGCCTGTCCATGATTAACATCCAGGCAAACACTTTGATTTTCATTATGCAGGATGATTTCCAAATCCAAAGAAGAAGAGGGTTGAAAGACATGTTAGAATGCATGAATGAGTAGAACAGCTTGGGCTTGAATGCATTACATGTCCCCTGCCAGAACCAGGTGTCCTTTTGCTCCACTTCTCTACTACAGGAAGCCATAAGATCTTGTACATTCAAAAACTCCTGATATGCCTGAGCAGAAAGAGGTAGATGGAACATATTAATCATATCCCGTGACTCGAAGACCTCATAAATTGTGACCCATGGATCTTTCACATAAGAGAAGATCCTAGAAAACCTTGATTGCAAAGGTGCAACTGAATCCCCAATCTTCCACTTATCAGACCAAAACAGAGCAGAGTTCCTAGAGTTGACTTGAATCCAAGTAGTGTTCCTGTAATGATCCAACAACTTGCAGATATCCTTCCACCAAAAGGAACCACAAATGCCAGTCCCCTGAGGAACAGAAGAGTGATAGTAGCTGTCCCGAATAAGAGAAACCCATGGTAGGTCAACTATATTTAAAAATTTGTACAAATGTTTTAGCAATAGATCCATGTTTTGAACACCCAAATTCAAAATCCCCGGCCCTCCTTTTTTAGGCGTACAAATGAGGTCCCAAGCTGCCAAAGATGGTGAAGGCTCATCCCTGTGCTTTCTCCATAGACACTGCCTCTGAATTCTCTCCAATTGCTTTAATATTCCTGCAGGGGCAAGCAAGCTACCAAGATAAAAGGTGGGCAAGGAAGACAGAGCAGAATTGAGGAATCGAAGCCTTTCCCCTTGATTTAGAAAGGAAGAACCAGTTGTCATCCTTCTTTCCATACAATCAACAAGTGGCATGAAATTCACCATTTTAGGCCTGGTAGTACCAACAGGCAGGCCCAGATAAGTGAAGGGCATTTTACCCACTTGACATCCAAAAGTAGCAGCCAAACCAATGATAGAGTCCTGATCAACATTTGTGGGCACCATAGAATACTTGTGATAATTAACAACTAACCCAGTTGATGTGGAACACACTTGTAACATGTCTTTTGCGCGAGCGAGGATAGCTGGCTGGCTCACAGCAACAACACATCCAGGAATCCGGGCACTCCAGATAACAAAGATGCCAACGGCAAACCACGACGTAACAAACACAAGCGCCGCAGATATGGTGATAAAACCAATAATATGGCAGTTAATGCCGGGTTCAGGGTCTCAAAGCCCGGTCAGCAGAAAGGGCCGCCCAAAAATACAAAGCCGGGTCCATCCAGTCTGGACCGCATACTCGCTCGCCAATGCCAAATTCATGGCACCCCAGAAACGCCAGCTACCCATACCAACAAAGAATGCTGGGTCTTCAAATAAGCCGGCAAGGCAGGCGCCAAACACGAAGAGCGGTCTCAAAGCGGCGATAGGAGCGAAGAGCCCAGATTTCTGATCACGGGAGGGCAAAAGAAATCCCCCCATACTCAATCGGTGAATGTGGTAAATACCACCCAAGCGGCCCACTTTGACCAGATATACACCCTTAAGGATGGCGGCACAACAGAACTCGCTGTCCCACAATATAAGCTAGGGCCGGTCACCTTCAACCGCACGGATCGTCCGGTCAACGCCAACCTGAGCAATCCAGCAGCACTAATCCTCGACCCAATGGTAGAGGGGTTCCACCTCACTCGAGTCCTTATGGACGGAGGTAGCAGTTTAAACCTGCTTTACCAGCATATAGTGCGCAAGATGGGCATCAATCAGTCAGCGATTAAGCCCACTAAGGCCACTTTCAGAGGCATCATACCAGGTATGGAGGTCAGCTGTACAGGCTCCATTCCCCTCGAGGTAATCTTCGGATCACCAAAAAATTACCGTACCGAAGAGTTAATATTCGAAATCGCCCCTTTCCGCAGTGACTATCAAGCACTGCTCGGGCGAACTGCGTTCGCTCGATTCAACGCGGTGCCACATTATGCCTATCGTAAGCTCAAAATGCCCGGTCCATGCAGCGTCATCACAGTTCATGGCTAGGCCGAATTTTCCTTCGACACCAACAAATACATCACTGCCTTAGCAGCAGGAACACCAGCAGCACCTTGCAGCCGAACCTCGAGTCGACACCTAGGATCCCGGGCGCCGTCAAGGGGCTCCGAACAACTTCGCGGAAGGATACTCCGGCTCATCCAGGGTTCAATTAAACACTCCGGCGAAGGCCACGACAGGCCGAACTCAGCGGCTCAACCGCCCTCCGGCACACAAACATTTCTTTTATTTCCCTCACAGGTTCACCTTTGCACCGACCAGGACGGACTCCATAGAGGCAGCTCGAACGCGTCTGGGGATCCTTAGACTTTCCCCGCAGCGAACGTCCGGCTACAATATGAACTCGCACACAACCTCTTCTCCCTGGTTGCAGCAGGTTCTGCTATCAGAACTCCTTTTTTTATCACATTACTTGTACCATACGCATAGACGTATTATTTATACAACATGTGGATTCATATGATGTTTACCGCTGGTTATTTCTTATCGAAATCATTTCGTCAAATGGCATCCATACACAGCGGTATGCCCTAAATATGACAGGGGCTTCGTCTTCCCCGTAACACGGCAATAAAAGTCTGAACACCTTCACGAAAGTTTGGCACCCCGAGCTTATAGCATTATATGCATCAGCTCCGAATCATGTCTTGGGTCAATAGTTGGGTTTTCCCGACTCCTATGTTTTGGTACCTTACGTTCTGTTATATTGGCTAAGGTAGCACTGGGAGAACTACTGCGATTGTGTCCCGGTTCTTCCGGACGAGCACCTCAGTAGAGAAAGCCGAAAACTGACTGTCATGATACGGCGAGAGCTGGTCATCTGTTCGAGCGGTCACAAAATCTTTAAGGATTTCTCCCGCATAATGCCATAACCAATGCAGCATGCGATGGATCGTTTTTCTTTCTCGATCAGGCACTTATAGAGCCCCTAGTACGGTCTTCCAAACACAAGGGACTGTGCCGACCATACTAAAGCTCCTCTGGCTAAGTGAGAGTGACAAAGCCCTATAGTCCGATTGCCTGGTTCGTTGTGCTGAGAACCTCCCTTGGAGGACCCAAAACTGGTTTAAAGAGTGCCCAGGTTTATCCCGAACACCCCCGTACTCCTTACGTCGGAGCAGAAGCCGATGACTGGCGAACTCTCAACCTTAATATACAAACGGCCACACAGGAGGGTAAACTTTTATATAACATGCGACATATCAACAACCTTGTTTAAACATTACAACGGACAACATGATCCGCATTCAAGGAAATATAATGTCCTTGGTACATAGCTCCGCCGCAAGGTAGGATCCTTTCAGGACACTCTTATAATATGATTCAGGCTTGCGGTGCTCCTTCCCCTCGGGCGGTCCTTCGGTCGCTAGCTTTTCGGCATCCATCTTCCCCTAGTGCACCTTTGCAAGGGCGAAGGCCATTCGCGCTCCTTCTAAACAGACCGACCGCTTGATGACGTCAAGTTGAGGGCAAGCGCTTGTAAGCCGCCTTACGAGCCCGAAGTAGCTGCTTGGAATCGGTTCGGTAGGCCATAGCCGGAGAACCACATCTTTCATGGCTAGTTCCACCGCCTTATGCAGTTCGATCAGCTGTTTTAGTTGATCGGCAAAAGGTAGCAGAATTCGGTGCCAAATACTGAGACCAAAAAAGCTTATAGGCGGTGTTCGTCCCTTCGGCTTGGTAGAAGTGAGCGGCATCTGATATACTGTGTGGTAGCTCCTTAATACACCTGAGAAGTCCGGATTCACAATCAGAAACATAGTTTCCCCTTCAAATATTTTCTTTGCATGGGAAAAGCTTACCAGCCGCGATCTTCCTCGCCTCTTGGATCCCCTGCAGCACGCTTTGGTTTTCCCCCTGGGCGTCGCTCGTGGCTTGGCGCGCCTGTAACACCCACGATGCGGCTATATCTCCCACGTGTAGGAACACGACTTAGAGGCATAACCGCATTGTAGGCATGTCGCAAGAGGGGTAATCTTTACACATCCCATGTACTGAATAAGAAAGAGATACACAGTTGGCTTACAATTGCCACTTCACACAATACATAAATATAGCATTACATCATCCAGAATACGATCAGGGTCCGACTACAGAACCAAAATAAAGACAACCCCAAATGCATAAGATCCCCAATCGCCCCAACTGGGCTCCACTACTGATTGTCTGGAAAGGAAACATAGTAATGTCCTGAATCCTCATCGAACTCCCACTTGAGTTCGGTCGCATCCCCTGGAATGGCATCATCGGCACCTGCATCTGGTTTTGGAAGTAATCTGTGAGTCACGGGGACTCAGCAATCTCACACCCTCGCGATCAAGACTATTTAAGCTCACAGGTAGGAAAAGGTAGTGAGGTGGAGCTACAGCAAGCACTAGCATATATAGTGGCTAAGATACGCAAATGAGAGCGAGAAGAGGAGCAAGGCACGGTCGATAATCTATGATCAAGAAGTGATCCTAGAACTACTTACGTTCAAGCATAACACGAGAACGTGTTCTCTTCCCAGACTCTGCCGAAAACAGACCATCAGGGCTACACACGCGGTTGATGCATTTTTATTAAGTTAAGTGTCAAGTTTTCTACAACCGGACATTAACAAATTCCCATCTACCCATAACCGCGGGCACGGCTTTCGAAAGTTCAAAACCTTGTAGGGTGTCCCAACTTAGCCCATCACAAGCTCTCACGGTCCATGAAGGATATTCATTCTCCCAGGACGACCCGATCAGACTCGGAATCCCGGTTACAAGACATTTCGACAATGGTAAAACAAGACCAGCAAGACCACCCACTGTGCCGACAAATCCCGATAGGAGCTGCACATATCTTGTTCTCAGGGCACACCAGATAAGCCAAGCGTACGGGAGCCAACGTAACCCAAGTTGCCAAGGGACAGCCCCGCACGGTGCTCTAGGTTGGACCAACACTTAGAGAAGCACTGGCCCGGGGGGGGTTAAAATAAAGATGACCCTTGAGTCTACGAAACCCAAGGGAAAAGGCTTAGGTGGCAAATGGTAAAACCAAGGTCGGGCCTTGCTGGAGGAGTTTTATTCAAGGCAAACTGTCAACGGGTTGCCATTATAACCCAATCGCATAAGGAACACAAAATCAAGGAACATAACACTGGTATGACGGAAACTAGGGCGGTAAGAGTGGAACAAAACACCAGGCATAAGGCCGAGCCTTCCACCCTTTACCAAGTATATAGGTGCATTAAAGTAAACAAGATATAATAATAATATCCCAACAATAAGCATGTTCCAACAAGTAACAAACTCCAATCTTCACCTGCAACTAGCAACGCTATAAGAGGGGCTGAGCAAACCGGTAACATAGCCAAACAACGGTTTGCTAGGGCAAGGTGGGTTAGAGGTTTGACATGGCAATATGGGAGGCATGATAAAGCATGTGGTAGGTATCGCGGCATAGGCTTAGCAATATAGCGAGCAACTAGCAAGCAAAGATAGAAGTGATTTCGAGGGTATGGTCATCTTGCCTGCAAAGTTCCCTGAGTTTACGTAAGCTTGATCCTCGTAAGCGTACTCAACGGGTTCCTCGAATACGAACTCGTCTCCCGGCTCTACCCAAGGCAAGAACACAAGGAAAAGAAACCACAATCAACCACGGTGCAATGCGCAAGCAACATGATGCAAAACATGACATGATATGTGGGACGTAATATGCAATGCATATGCGTGCTCCAGAAGGAAAATATTTAACCAGGCCTCAACTTGGCAAACCAAGAGCGCCTCTGGAAAGATGGGTTGATTTCGGTCGAAATCGATATAAAGATCGCTGGAAACGGATGCACGGTTTGCAAATGGCAAGCAAAACAATAATGGCACAATTCTGCGATTAATAGCACGATGCCATCTAAAATGCAACAAGAAACTAAGCTACTGCGCTCTAACATAGCAACAAAGCACACGGCAGTGATCTACTCAAGATGCTTGACAAAAGATGAACACTGAGCTACGGCTAAATCACACAATAGCAGGTTCAAACAAGCATGGCAAAAGTGCAAAAGATAACAACATCTCAGACTTAGTGAAAATACTAACATGTCAGGATTTAACATCAAGAAGCAATGTTTAGAGCAATATAACAACATGCTACAGGATCAAAACGTAGCAACACAAGGCATGGCATGAAACTACTCAAAGCACATAACAAAAGTCCCTTACTGACCATAAGCCAAAAGGGCACAGAAAACATGATGGCACCCATGTAAACATAGCAAGCTTCATTAACAGATTCAGACAGCAGAAAACTGGACATGGCAAAAACAGAGTTACGTAGGCATGTTTGCGAGCTCGATGCACTCAACACAAGGAATTGCATCACAAGCTAAGCATACACCAAGCAAGAAGGCATGATCAAGAAGCTAAACATGGCAAGAACAATCTCATAGCATCCATGGATCGACTACAAAAACCTTGGCAAAATTGATTAACACGTAAACAATCTGCCAGGATCATTTTATAGCGAAAGTAGAGCAAGATTGAGTCATGCAGGGTACTCCATAATTGCAAACGAGGACATGGATGGATAGTGCATTAACCATATGCCAAAATCAACCTTACTGAACATGCTCAAAAGAGGCATGGATCACTCTGTAGCAACATGAATACATGGCATAAAAATAACATCAAGGAAATGACTTGGTAGAATACTATGTCCCTGAAAACAGCAACATCACGAGAGCTACTTTGCATGCTTGTTCTAGTCACGACATTGATCAAAAAAATACATGGCATACACCCCTATAAATATGGCATGGCATAGCCCAAAACACATGTAGAGCTCATGCTCAAATGGAGCACACATTAATCATGGCAAAAATGACAAATGCTCATAATCTGATAAGAATTAGGAACTAACATTTTATAGCAGTCTTGCAACAGCATTTTAGGCATCAAGATGGACTCAAACAAGCATGATGCAATGGAACAAAATGAAGAGGGAATCATGATGAACATTTTGATATGCCACACGCACGAAACGAAGCTACGATGAAAGAGTTATGATGCGATGAACATGTCTAAAAAAATAACAGAAAAGGAATTAGAGGAAAATGGGTCAACCCTAGGTTTTTGGATCTGGATCTGGCGCGGTTCCCGATGATCGTCGTCGTTCTCCCGTGGTGGCCGGAGCTAGGAGAGCTCGCGGGAGAGGTGCGGGGAGGCGTGGAGGGGGCTGGAGGAGAGAAGGGCAACGCTGGTGAGGTGGGAAGGCGGCACTGGCGGAGCTTCGACGGTGCACGGATCCGTGCCTGTAGCGGGGAGGCGCGGCGGCGTGGCGAGGAGGGACTGCGGCGGCGCGGCGATCCACGGCGGCGAGGAGACGACGCGAGCAACGACGCAGTTGGGCTCGGCGGGCCCGCCTCAGGCTCGCGGGCCGGCGGCGGTGGAGGTGACACGTGTCACGCTATGGTTGGTCGGGCGCGGCGGCGGACGCGTCCGGCTCCGTCCGGACGTGTCCGGCGCGGAGATGGACTAGGTCTAGGGTTTCTGGACCGCGAATTTCGGAGGGGGAGGCCTATTTATACATTCTGGGAGCTAGGAGAGTCCAAATGAGGTGCAGTTTTCGGCCACGCGATCGTGATCGAACGACTAAGAGGATGGAGGGGGTTTGGATGGGTTTTGGGCCACTTTGGAGGGGTGTTGGGCTGCAACACACATGAGGCCTTTACGGTTCCCCGGTTAACCGTTGGAGTATCAAATGAACTCCAAATGGCACGAAACTTGATAGGTGCTCTACCGGTGGTGGACCAAGGCCGCTTGGCAAGTCTCGGTCCAATCCGAGAAAGTTCAACACCCACACACGAAAAGATGAAAAAGGGGGCGCCAGAGGACGTAGGAGTGCCGGAATGCAATACGGATAACGGGGAAAATGCTCGGATGCATGAGACGAACACGTATGCAAATGCGATGCACATGATGACATGATACGAGGTGCATGACATGGAAAAAAAGCCAAACGAAGGCAAAACCCAACCACGAGGGAATATCATAACTTAGAGCCGAAAATGGGGCGTTACAACACTCCACCACTACGAAAGGATCTCGTCCTGAGATCTAGGACTGGAAAAACTCCGGATATTCTGAACGGAGGTGGTCCTCGCGTTCCAAGGTGGCTTCTCAGTCGGAATGATGTGACCACTTCACTTTCAGGAATTTCATAGACTTGTTGCGAGTCTTGAGCTTAGTTTCTTCAAGGATAGAAATGGGATGCTCATGATAATACATGTCTTCTTGGTGATCAATCTCTTTGAAGTTGATGGTGCGGTCAGGAGTCTTGAAACACTTGCGAAGCTGAGACACGTGAAATATGTCGTGCATGTTTGCAAAGTTGGATGGAAACTCAAGTTGATAGGCGAGATCGCCTCTTTTGCCAATGATCTTGAAAGGACCCACATATCTAGGGGCAAGCTTCCCTTTGATACCGAACCAACAAGTTCCTTTCATTGGAGAGACACGGAGGTAGACATGGTCTCTGATCTCGAAAGCCAAGTCACGATGCTTGCAATCATAGTAACTCTTTTGGCATGATTGCGCAGCTTTGAGATTATCACGAATGACTTTGCACATTTCTCCAGCCTCTGTGATGAGGTCATTGCCAAGAAGTTGGCGTTCACCAGTCTCTGACTTGTTAACAGGGGTACGACACTTTCTGCCATAGAGAAACTCGAATGGGGCCTTTCCCGAACTCGCTTGGAAGCTGTTGTTGTAGGAGAACTCGGCATATGGAAGACAATCTTCCCACTTCATACCGAAAGAAATGACACAAGCCCTCGGCATATCTTCAAGAATTTTATTTACTCGCTCGACTTGTCCACTAGTTTGAGGATGAAAGGTTGTGCTGAAGCAAATTTTGGTGCCCATGGCCTTCTGAAAGGAATCCCAGAACTTAGATGTAAAGATGCTTCCACGATCTGAAGATATCAACTGCGGAATGCCGTGTAAGGAGACAATCCTGGAGGTATATAGCTCTGCCAACTGAGCTGCTGTGATAGATTCTTAGATAGGAAGAAAATGAGCCACTTTAGTGAGCTTATCAATGACGACGAAGATAGAATCATTGCCACGCTTGGAATTGGGAAATCCAGTCACGAAGTCCATCTCAATATGGTAAAACTTCCAATCTAGAATGGCACGAGGTTGGAGGAGACCAGCTGGCCGGTTGTGTTCTGCTTTCACTCTTCTGCGGACATCACATTCATTCACGAACTAAGCAATCTCGCGCTTCATTCGAGTCCACCAATACGACTGCTTGAGGTCATGGTACATCTTTGTACGTCTAGGATGAATAGATAGGAGTGAATTGTGAGCCTCGTTCATAATGACTTTACGAAGGTCACCTTTAGGAACAACAATTAGATCCTCGAAGAATAGAGTATCTTTGTCATCAAGGCGATAACACTTGTACTTGGGTTGGCTCTTGGCAATCCCAATCTTCACCTTCTTCACCATTGCATCAAGAAGTTGTGCCTCACAAATTTGATCTTCCAAAGTAGGAGAGACTTGGAGGTTGGCATGGAATCCTTGAGGAACAACTTGGAGATTAATCTTGCGGAAAGCTTCACAAAGATCCGGTTGGAAGGGCTTGAGAATCAAACTGTTGCAGTAAGCCTTCCTGCTCAAAGCGTCAGCAATTACATTGGCCTTGCCTTGAGTATATTCAATACTCGGATTATACTCTTGAATCATTTCGACCCAACGAGTCTGCCTGAGGTTGAGGTTGGGCTGAGTGAAGATGTACTTGATGCTCTTATGATCGGTGAAGATGTCCACTTTCCTTCCCAACAAGAGATGTCTCCATGTTAAAAGAGCATGGACAACTGCCGCTAACTTGAGGTCATGAGTGGGGTAGTTCTTTTCGTTGGGCTTCAATTGGCGAGAGGTATAGGCCACAACTTTCTTCTCTTGCATTAACACAGCACCGAGACCTTGTAGGGAAGCATCACAGAAAACCTCGAATGGTTTGGATTCATCAGGAGGAGTCAGAACTGGAGCTGTGACTAACTTCTCTTTGAGGGTGTCGAAAGCTACGTCACATTCAGGCATCCAGACATACTTCACATGCTTCTGGAGGAGATTGGAAAGAGGCTTCGCAATCTTAGAGAAATTCTCAACGAATCTTCGACAATAGCTTGCGAGCCCAAGAAAGCTGCGGAGCTGCTTCACATTCCGAGGCAGTTCCCAATTTACAATTGCAGACACCTTCTCAGGATTAATAGCTATGCCCTTGGCGGAGATGATATGCCCAAGGTAGAGAACCTCATCGGGCCAAAACTCGCGCTTTGAAAACTTCGCGTAGAACTGATTTTCTCTGAGTTTGTCCAGCACCAATCTCAAATGCTTGGCATGATCCTCTTTGTTCTTGGAAAAGACAAAAATGTCATCGAGATAGACCAAGATGAAGTCATTTGTGTAGGGGTTGAATATGAAGTTCATCATGCGAGAGAATGTTGGAGGAGTGTTGACAAGGCCAAAAGACATGACAGTGTATTCATAGGACCCATAGCTTGTCCTGAATGTTGTCTTGGGGATATCTTGTTCATGAAAGCGAATTTGATGATAGCCCATACGGAGGTCAAGCTTGGAGAATACTTGAGCACCTTTGAGTTGTTCGAAAAGATCATTGATGTTGGGAAGTGGGTACTTGTTTTTATGGTCTTCTTGTTCAATGGACGATAGTTGACGCGGAGTCGGTCCGTGCCATCCTTCTTCTTGACAAAAAGAACACCACAACCCCATGGAGAAGAACTTGGTCGGATCAGACCCATATGCTCTTGTATATCGAGTTGTTTCTTCAGCTCCTTCAACTCTTCTAGTCCAAGCTTGTAAGGACATTTGCAAAGAGGTTTCGTGCCAGGCTCAAGATCAATGACGAATTCAACTGGCCAGTGAGAAGGCATTCCTGGAAGCTCTTCTAGAAAAACGTCTTGATATTCACAAACGACTGGAATCTGAGAGATGGCACTCAACTCGCCCTTCTCATTGAGAGAAAACAGTCGAATGGTATCGTCATGAGCAGCAAAGACAATCACATCCTCAAACGAGTGTGCCAATTGAATCTGCCTGGCAGCAGAATCAAGTTGAGCCTTGTGCTTAGAAAGCCAGTCCATGCTGAGAATTAGATCAATATCCGAGTCACCAAGGACCATTGGAGAAGACAGAAACTTATAGTCACCCATCTTGATAGAAACATTCGGGATCATCGTGGTAGCCCTCATAGACTTGGCCGGAGAAACCACTCCCATAGGTTTACCCAACATTTCCGAAACAAAGTCATGCTTTGAAACAAATGATCTTGACATGAAACAATGCGATGCACCAGTATCAAAAAGGACTTTTGCAGGAGTAGAGTTAACTGGAAAGTTACCCACGATCATTTCTGAAGAGTCCTCTGCCTGAGCTGCGTTCACCATGTTGACCTTTGCAAACTTGGGATTATGCTTGACCACTGCATTGCTGGCAGATCTCACGGGAGGAGGAGGCGGAAGGTGCCTATGGTTGAAGCATTTGTTTGCATAGTGACCCTTTTGCTAACACTTGTTGCACGTAACCTCTGAGAGCGGACGGTGATATGGAGCACTTGACCTTGGAGCATGAGACGAAGCTTTGTTCTGAAAGCCTGGGTTGGGTGGGTGGGATGATCCATTGCCACCTTTGCTCTTCTGCTGATAAGGTTGACGGAACGGAGGAGGAGGAGGCAACCAGAACTTTCGCTTCTTAGATGCCACTTGAGATGAAGAAGAAGAAGGAGATGCATCTCTAACTCTCTTCTTGGAAGCATCGCACTTGATCTGAGCAGCTTCTTGTTTTAGTGCCATGTTGTAGAACTCATCATACTTTTTCAGCTCACAAAGAACAAGAGCTAGTTGCAGATCTTCTCCGAGGCCACCTCTGAATTGATAAATCATGCTCTTCTCGTCAGGGACACCTTATTTAGCGAAGCGAGCGAGCCTCTAGAACAGGATGTTGTATTGGTAAACAGACAAGCTGCCTTGCTTCAGATTCCGGAACTCCTCACACTTACTCCCAACAACACTTTGAGGAATGTGGTGACCTTTGAAGTCTTGGCAGAAATCATCCCAGGTAATCACACGACCTCCTCTGGAATCTTTGTATTGTTGATACCACTCAGCAGCTTGGTCTTTGAGTTGGAACGAAGCAAACTTGACAAAATCCTCAGGCCTGACATTGCTACACTCCAAATGTTTGCAGATATCCACTAGCCAATCATCAGCGTATGTGGCCTCGACACAGTTATTCAAGGACTTCGGCTGGTTTGCGAGGAACTAGTTGAGGGTAGCAAACTGAGATTGATTGTTGCCATGGCCTTGATTTCCTTGGTTGCGCGCTTGCAAGATTTGGAAAAGCATCTGCGTGTTGGCATTGGTAGCGGCCATCACAGCTTGCCATGCCTCCGGAGGTGGAGGTGGTGGTGGAGGTTCCGGATTCTGACGCATTGGAGGAGCCATCCTAAAGAGGGTGACATCTGTTAGCATCTTGAAAGACATATATTGAAGCTGAATCAAATGGATCGAAATTGCAACATGTAGCCTTAACATTCGAACAAAAATGAATGAATGAATTCCAAAGTAAATGATCTCACTTCCATAAATTGAGAAGACACTTAGATAAAGGTAGAGGAATAAAACAACAAGGTACGGATATGAACAAATAATTGGTAAGTATTACCCAATCACAAACCAAATATCTGCGGAAGAAATACAAGAGATACATGAATTCCCACCTGTGAAACTACCAAAACTTTCCGGTTATGCAATCAGGTGTTGGGGATACAGGGGAAGCATGATATCTCACCCAAAACTAGCAAATCCTACATCCAGCTGTATCCATCCTTCAACACATAACCAAGAAACCTTCGGAAATCATTTACTTCAACCTTCTAAAAGCATCCGTTATACGAGTTATGGTAATACTCCTGAACTCCCGCCCCAGTACAGGGTGGCGTCGAGGTTATCTCACCAACAACTGCATAAAGGAGATTTTCGATGTCGCCGAAATCAGGTATTCCATAACTGCAACAATAAAATTGTGACGACAACACCTCGGAGCTCAACTCCCCGGGACACTGCCACAACCCCTAAATGTCTAGAGGCACCAAGAACAATGTTCTCCTCACAAAACCATCGGAACGATTCCAAGATACCCGCGTGATCCTAAAAAAATCGTGATTTGAGAAGAGAAGAGTCAAAACTCTACGTCAGGAGGCCTCACCAAAGCGACGAAGGGACTGGGAAGTAAAAAGAATCGTACTCTCCGATATATATAATCCTATAAGACTCAAAACATTTTTCTAGACTCAACAACGCCAGCGATTCGATCAAGCAGGGTGCTCCTAAGTCGGGGAAGGCTCTGATTACCAACTTGTAACACCCACGATTCGGCTATATCTCCCACGTGTCGGAACACGACTTAGAGGCATAACCACATTGTAGGCATGTCGCAAGAGGGTAATCTTTACAAATCCCATGTACTGAATAAGAAAGAGATACAGAGTTGGCTTACCATCGCCACTTCACACAATACATAAATATAGCATTACATCATCCAGAATACAATCAAGGTCTGACTACGGAAACAAAATAAAGACAACCCCAAATGCATAAGATCCCCGATCGCCCCAACTGGGCTCCACTACTGATCGTCTGGAAAGGAAACATAGTAACGTCCTGAATCCTTGTCGAACTCCCACTTGAGTTCGGTTGCATCCCCTGGAATGGCATCATCGGCACCTGCATCTGGTTTTGGAAGTAATCTGTGAGTCACGGGGACTCAACAATCTCACACCCTCGCGATCAAGACTATTTAAGCTCATGGGTAGGAAAAGATAGTGAGGTGGAGCTGCAGCAAGCACTAGCATATATGGTGGCTAACATACGCAAATGAGAGCGAGAAGAGGAGCAAGGCATGGTCGATAATCTATGATGATGAAGTGATCCTATAACTACTTACATTCAAGCATAACACGAGACTGTGTTCTCTTCCCGGACTCCGCCGAAAAGAGACCATCACGGCTACACACGTGGTTGATGCATTTTTATTAAGTTAAGTGTCAAGTTTTCTACAATCGGACATTAAATTCCCATCTGCCAATAACCGTGGGCACGACTTTCAAAAGTTCAAAACCCTGCAGGGGTGTCCCAACTTAGCCCATCACAAGCCCTCACGATCAATGAAGGATATTCCTTCTCCTAGGACGACTCGATGAGACTCGGAATCCCCGTTACAAGACATTTCGACAATGGTCAGAGAAGACCAGCAAGACCACCCGCTATGCCGACAAATCCCGATAACAGCTGCACATATCTCGTTCTCAGGGCACACAGGATAAGCTAAGCATGTGGGAGCCAACGTAACCCAAGTTGCCAAGGGACGGCCCCGCACGGTTGGACCAACACTTAGAGAAGCACTGGCCCGGGGGGTTAAAATAAAGATGACCCTTGAGTCCATGAAACCCAAGGGAAAAGGCTTAGGTGGCAAATGGTAAAACCAAGGTCGGGCCTTGCTCGAGGAGTTTTATTCAAGGCGAACTGTCAAGGGGTTCCCATTATAACCCAACTGTGTAAGGAACACAAAATCAAGGAACATAACACCGGTATGACGGAAACTATGGCGGCAAGAGTGGAACAAAACACCAGGCATAAGGCCGAGCCTTCCACCCTTTACCAAGTATATAGGTAAATAAGATAGCATAATGATGTCCCAACAATAAACATGTTCCAACAAGGAACAAACTCCAATCTTCACCTGCAACTAGCAACGCTATAAGAGGGGCTGAGGAAAGCGGTAACATAGCCAAACAACGGTTTGCTAGGACAATGTGGGTTAGAAGTTTGACATGGCAGTATGGGAGGCATGATAAAGCAGGTGGTAGGTATCACAGCATAGGCATAGCAATAGAGCGAGCAACTATCAAGCAAAGACAGAAGTGACTTCGAGGGTATGGTCATCTTGCCTACAAAGTTCTCCGAGTTGACGTAAGCTTGATCCTCATAAGCGTACTCAACGGGTTCCTCGATCATGAACTCGTCTCCCAGCTCTACCCAAGGCAAGAACACAAGCAAAAGAAACAACAATCAACGACGGTGCAATGCGCAAGCAACACGATGCGAAACATGACATGATATGCGGGATGTAACATGCAATGCATATGCGTGCTCCGGAAGGAAAAGATTGAACCAGGCCTCAACTTGTCAAACCAAGAGCGCCGCTGGAAAGATGAGTTGATTTCGGTCAAAATCGATATAAAGATCGCCGGAAACGGATGCACAATTTGCAAATGGCAAGCAAAACAATAATGGCACGATTCTACGATTAACAACACGATGCCATGTAAAATGCAACAAGAAACTAAGCTACTGCACTCTAACATAGCGACAAAGCACATGGCAGTGATCTACTGAAGATGGTTGACAAAAGATGAACACTGAGCTACGGCTAAATCACACAATAGAAGATTCAAACAAGCATGGCAAAAGTGCAAAAGATAACAGCATCACAGACTTAGTGAAAATACTAACATGTCAGGATTTTACACCAAGAAGCAATGTTTAGAGCAATATAACAACAGGCTACAGGATCAGAACGTAGCAACACAAGGCACGGCATGAAACTACTCAAAGCATATAACAAAAGTCCCTTACTGACCATAAGCCAAAAGGGCACACAAAACATGATGGCACCCATGTAAACATAGCAAGTTTTGTTAACAGATTTAGACTTGGCAGAAAACTGGACATGGCAAAAACAGAGTTACCTAGGCATGTTTGCGAGCTCGATGCACTCAACACAAGGCATTGAATGACAAGCTAAGCATACACCCAGCAAGAAGACATGATCAAGAAGCTAAACATGGCAAGAACAATCTCATAGCATGCATGGATCAACTACAGCAACCTTGGCAAAATTGATTAACACGTAAACAATCTGCTAAGAAAATTTTATAGCTAAAGTAGAGCAAGATTGAGTCATGCAGGATACTCCATAATTGCAAACAAGGACATGGATGGATAGAGCATAAGCATATGTCAAAATCATCCTTACTGAACATGCTCAAAAGAGGAACGGATCACTCTGTAGCAACATGAATACATGGCATAAAAATAACAAAAGCGAAATGACATAGTAGAATTCTAAGTCCCAGAAAAAAGCAATATCACAAGTGCTACTTTGCATGCTTGTGTTAGTCACCATATTGATCACAAAAATACATGGCATACACCCCTGTAAAGATGGCATGGCATAGCCCAAAACACATGTAGAGCTCGTCCTCATATGCAGCACACATTAATCATGGAAAAAATGACAAATGCTCAGAATCTGATAAGAATCAGGACTAACATTTTATAGTACTATTGAAACAGCATTTTAGGCATCAAGATGGACTCAAACAAGCATTATTAAATGGAACAAAATGAAGAGGGCATCATGATGAACATTTTGATATGCCACACGCACGAAACGGAGCTACGATGACAGAGTTATGATGCAATGAACATGGCTAAAAAATAACAGAAAAGGATTCTGAGGAAAACGGGTCAACCCTAGGTATTTGGATCTGGATTTGGCATGGTTCCCGATGATCTTCGCCATTCTCCTGCGGTGGTCGGAGCTAGGAGAGCTCGCCGGAGAGGTGCGGGGAGACGTGGAGGAGGCCGGAGGAGAGAAGGGCGACGGCGGTGAGGTGGGAAGGCGGCGCCGGCGGAGCTTCGGCGGTGCGCGGATTCATGCCGGCGGCGGGGAGGCGCGGCAGCCGGCGAGGAGGGAGTGCGGCGGCGCGGCGATCCACGGCGGCGAGGAGACGGCGCGGGCGGCAGTGACGAAGCTTGCGCGGGCGGCGGCGCAGATGGGCTCGGCGGGCCCGCCTCGGGCTCACGGGCCGGCGGTGGTGGTGGCGACACGTGTCACGCTGTGGTTGGTCGGGCATGGCGGCGGACGTGTTCGGCTCCGTCCAGATGTGTCCGGCGCGGAGAGGGACTAGGTCTAGGGTTTCGGGACCGCGAATTTCGGAGGGGGGCCTATTTATACATTCTGGGAGCAAGGAGAGTCCAAATGAGGTGCAGTTTTCAGCCCTGCGATCGTGATCGAATGAATGAGAGGATGGAGGGGGTTTGGATTGGTTTTGGGCCACTCTGGAGGGGTGTTGGGCTGCAACACACACGAGGCCTTTACGGTTCCCCGGTTAACCGTTGGAGTATCAAACGAACTCCAAATGGCATGAAACTTGACAGGCGGTCTACCGGTGGTGTACCAAGGCCGCTTGGCAAGTCTTGGTACAATCTGAGAAAGTTCAACACCCGCACACGAAAAGATGCAAAAGGGGGCGCCTGAGGACGTAGGAGTGCCGGAATGCAAAACAGACAATGGGGAAAATGCTCGGATGCATGAGACGAACACGTATGCAAATGCGATGCACATGATGACATGATATGAGATGCATGACATGGACAAAAAGCCAAACGAAGGCAAAACCCAACCACGTGGGAATATCATAACTTAGAGCCGAAAATGGCAAGAGTTGGAATACAAATATGGCAAGTTACATACGGGGCGTTACAGCGCCTTGGTGAGTTCGGACACTTTCTCCGATAAACTCTGCTGCAAGGCCTCGCATTTACTTACGGCCTCTTGCAGCTCCTGCTCAGCTTTAATAACTCTGGCTTCGTGTTTCTCACGAATAGCCCGCTCAGTGGCCGCCTTTTTCTCGGCCTCGGCAACGGCCCTTTTGAGGGCCTCGACTTTGGTCACAACTCCTAGCACAAATTATGCAGCTTACTTCATACTAAACATTTATCTCACAACAAATGCACATAATACTGGGGCATACCTTGTTTATCCCTCAACTGCATTTGCAATCGGCCAATTTCTTCTTTGGCCCGCTCCAGACATTGATTAAGTCCGGCGATCTCCGCAGTGTGAGAGGGAGCAGCCGCTACAAGTATCTGCTTGAAACAGGAGAGAAATCAATGTCATTTAGTGAGTCTTCCGGAGATCGTGAATTCGATCCCTGTCCGGTTCTTTCTTTCACCAAACAGTGTATCAGGGGCTACTATTTATACTATGACACTCTTCGATAACTCATAAAACATACCTCAAGGCCTTTTATAAGACTGATACAGGCTTCGTTCAGTCCACTCTCGGTCGACTGAATTTTCTCAATCACCACGCCCATCAAGGCACGGTGTTCATCAACGATGGAGGCATCTCGTAATGCCACCAACAAAGCATCCGACACTTCTAGATGGACAGAGGTTGCCAGCGGAATCTTTTTCCCCACGTCTCCGGCCCCTACTGTTCGACCTCCAGGCGCCGCCTTCATGGTTTTTTCCTCTTCTCCTTAGTCATGGTCCTCTTGGGACAAGGCCTCGGTGTTTGGCACCTACTTGGAGGAAGGGTCCTGCGCGGGCGTCCCATTCTCCACAGCGTTCGAGCTCAGCAGGTCCTACGATGAGGATTGTTCGGTACACGACCTCGCCGGACTACAAGAAATATACGGCTTAGGTTAAAATACTAAGCCATGATGAGTCCAGATGCTTAAACGTATTCGGATTTTATATACTCACGAGTTCACCAGGGGCTGGGCCCTGGGATCCCGTGCTGGTCCGTTGTCGGCGGCGGTAGGAGACTCCTCTTGATGAGGAATATTTCCTCTTTCGGGTAGTTCGACCTCCAAGGATGTGGAGGCCGTCCTCTTCCTTCTTCGCTCCGCAGGGGATTCATCTGCTTCCTCCTTTTCGTCCTCTTCGAAGGCAGAATGGGCATCAGAGCCTTCGGGTATTGTGCCCAAAGTGTCGCGACGACGAAGGCCGCCCCGGGTCTTTTTAGCCTCCTTCTCGGCCATCTTCTTCGGCACCTTGTAAGGCGTCAGGACCAGCATCTTCTTCAGAAGTGGGATGGTCGGGTCTTCAGGCAGTGGGGCCGGACAATGGATCCGCTCCGCCTTCTTCGTCCAGCTCTAGGAAAGTTGAATGAACACGTATCAAGCGCTTCCTTTGGGTCATGTGGACGGAAAAGTTTGATAAACTCACCGAACTTGCAGGGCGGGACAGTTGGTACCCGTGGTCTTCGGCAAAGTCCGGCCATGATTTGCTGCACTTAAAAAGCACCTTCCAAATGTCCTCATGCGACAAGACAAAGAGCCTTCGCAAGGTTTGGTGCCTAGCCGGATCAAACTCCATAGATTGCAAGTGCGGTGTTGACAAGGCAGTATCCGGCAGACAAACATCACCTGGACTACGTCGACGAGTTCAGTGTTCCTATCTCCCATATCTTTAATGCATATGTGGAGCACCGACAGTTCATCGGACGAGGACCAATCCAGTCCTTTCTTGACCCAGGATGTAAGCCGCACAGGGGTGCCGGATCGAAACTCGGGAGAAGCGGCCCGTTCCTTACCGCTTGGCTCAGTGATGTAAAACCACTGTTGTTGCCACACCTTGACAGAATCATTAAAGGTTCTTGTTGGCCATATGACGTTGGGCATCTTGCTCACCATAGCGCCCCCGCACTCGGCGTGCTCACCGCTCACCAACTTGGGCTTCACATTAAAGACCTTCAGCCATAAACCGAAGTGTGGTGAAAAACGGAGAAAAGCCTTGCACACGACATTAAAGAATTAGGGGACAGATCATGAAGATCGATCCCATAATAGTACATGATACCGCGAACGAATGGGTGAAGGGGAAATCCTAGCCCGTGGACAAAGTGAGGGAGGAATACAACCCTCTCGTGGGGTTCCGGAGTGGGGACGATCTGTCCCACCGTCGGGACACGGTGGCCGATTTTCTTGGCCAGATACCCGGCCTCCCGAGGCTTTTAGATATCCTTCTCTCGGACATTACAGGCCATCCATTTGCCTCCTGCTCCAGATCCAGACATCTTTGGAAAACCTTTTGTGGGTGGAGGAGGTGAATGCTCGTGCGTTGGAGCCTGAGCAGAATGGAATGAGTGGGGAAGAAGGTATGGGTGAAGAGTGTGAATTCTTCTCCCTTAATAAGGGCTGAAGAGGCGATGTGCCTCCCCCTTGCCTGGTAAAACCTCTTATTCTCCAAACACCGTAAGTGATGGCGCGGTTCGGTTACCCGCGTCCGTATTTATGAGAATCCCGTGGGGGACACGATCTCTGTTTCGACAAGATGTGCCAAGAAAACCGCCCCGCGATGTGCACAGTGCTGGTTGAGAAAAATGGTTCAAATAATGACCGGGCCATGGCATGATTTCATGTTGCTAAATGTGTCAGTAGATTAGATTTGTGGAAATATTATTCTCTCTACGGTGGTATGCGGAACTTGTTTTGCAGAGCAGGACACTATCCTTGTGTTCAAAATCTTCTATGAAGTATTCGGAGGAAGAACCCGCCTTGCAATGCCGAAGACAATACTGCGCGCCGGACTCATCATCATTGAAGCCTGGTTCAGGGGCTACTGAACTGGATTAGGGGGTCTCCGGATAGCCGGACTATATCCTTTGGCCGGACTGTTGGACTATGAAGATACAAGATTGAAGACTTCGTCCCGTGTCCAGATGGGACTCTCCTTGGCATGGAAGGCAAGCTAGGCAATATGGATATGTAGATCTCCTCCCTTGTAACCGACCTTGTGTAACCCTAGCCTCCTCCGATGTCTATATAAACCAGAGGGTTTAGTCTGTAGGACAACATACAATCATACCATAGGCTAGCTTCTAGGGTTTAGCCTCTACGATCTCGTGGTAGATCAACTCTTGTAATACTCATATAATCAAGAACAATCAAGCAGGACGTAGGGTATTACCTCCATCAAGAGGGCCCGAACCTGGGTAAAACATCGTGACCCCTGCTTCCTGTTACCATCCGCCTTAGACGCATAGTTCGGGACCCCCTACCTGAGATCCGCCGGTTTTGACACCGACAATGTACAACTACTACCAAGCATGACATGTGAACTTTAATACTAGAAAGAAGTACAACATAACAAGATGCAGATGAGCATCGCACGAAGGTGAACACAGATCTATAAGCATTACCGAAACAACGATAGTAGTGGCAGAAAAACAAGCACTTATTAAATGTTAAAGTAGAAAACCAAGGCTATTGCATGGCTATCATGCAAGTGGTTGTCGTGGCTTGCCTGGGGATGAAGGATACACCGGGGAGAAGTGCGGGAAGCTCGCGGAAATAATCGGCGGAAAGGGTTCTCTCTCGGAGGTTGCTGATTAGGGGAAAGCGTATAAAGGTCATTTTCAAAATCCAAACACATCATGAAAATGATATGAATTGAACGGGCTTGACGAGACAAAGATGTGGGCATTGGAATCACCTCAATCGGAGTTGGGAGCAAAAAAATATAGCCAGACCAAGTTTAGGGACCAATCAATAAAAATAACTTCTACAAAGAGGCCCCTGTCTAGAAAATCAGAAAGCGCATTCCTCAGATTATGTCTTCAGAGGCAGAATATGCTTACTCCATGGGAAAACGTACTTTCAGAAGTACGCTTCCACTTATCCATGCTGGCAATGGCAGGGCCAGGCCTGAGTGACTATCAGGTGGGGCCGCGCGGGGAGGGGCCTTGCCTGGCTGGCCTTATTCTTCCTCCTACGTAGCGCGGTCCTACCTGAGGGAGGTGCTCGCCTGGACGGCGACTGCCCGTGAGTCCGGCCGCCATTCGCGATGTGCGACCTACCAAAATGCTCAAGAGGAGAAGACGCATCGGTGGGTGGTGATGATGACCACCGAGGAGATCTAGAGCGGGCGCGGCCATGCCCGCGGTGGAGGAGGGATTTGATCGCCAGAGGACTCACAGCTAGAGATCGTCGGAGAAGGAGGAATGGAGATGGGATGGCTCAGGAGTGGCAGTGGAGGCTCTAGTGACGACCAAGAGGAGAGGGAGGGCTCGGTTGCCATGAATTTTGGTCGGGGGGAGGCAGCTGCGGTGGCCATGGTTGGCGAGGACGGGCTCCGGGTCTCGGGCGAGTGGTTGGGGAGGGAGCTAGGAGTGAGGTGCAGCTGATGAAGCGCTCGGGAGGCCGCGGGGAGACCTATATATAGGAGACCGGCAAGGAGGTGGCGGCGGACACGTTGCCACGGCTCGGGTGTGGCCGCGTATGCATGTGCGGGCGAGCGTGGTCGACGGAAGGCGGTGGAGGGGAGCAAGGGGCAGTTCACGGGGCAAAAAAGGACGAGGGGCATGGGGGACAAGCAGCCAGGGCATTTCCCCATACATCAAATTTTTCAACAAAAAGTGAATAATTCATAGGCATTTCTTGACGCTTACCAATATTTCCAATTATTTGACATTCAGCAGAAGATAAAGCAAACTAACAAGCACCCTTGAAGAGAGTAGGCCAACAAAAACCAGATTGTAGTACCTTGTGAGCAATTCTATCTCCTGCACGACGCCATCCATAAGTTTCGGAGTGACATTTCCATAGGATTTGTTCCTGTTCATGCTCAGGTACACAACGTCTAATAATACCATCTACACCTTCTTTATAAAGATGTGGGTCAACCCAAAAGTAATGTCTTAAATCATAGAAGAATTGTTTCTTTTGTTGGTATGTGAAACTAGGTGGTACGTATTTAGCAACAATGTAATTAGCATAGTCGGCATACCAAGGAGTGTTATAAGAAACATTTATTGCTACTAATTTTTTGTCAAGAAAACTATCATTAATAGGGTGTGGGTCATCCAGAATATACTCTAACCTTGACAAGTTATCAGCCACAGGGTTCTCAGCTCCTTTTCTATTAGTGATATGTAAGTTAAAGTCTTGTAGCAATAGAACCCACCTAATAAGTCCAGGTTTAGCATCTTTCTTTTCCATAAGATATTTTATGGCAGCATGATCGGTGTGAACAATTACTTTAGAATCAACAATGTAAGATCTAAATTTGTCATAGGCAAAAACAACTGCTAAAAATTCTTTCTCAGTAGTAGCATAATTTCATTGGGAACTTTCTAGGGTTTTACAAGCATAGTGAATAACATTTAATTTCTTACCAACTCTTTGTCCCAGAACAGCACCAACAGCATAATCAATAGCATCACACATAATTTCAAAAGGTAAGTTCCAATCAGGTGGTTGAACAATACGTGCAGAAATTAAGGCTTTCTTAAGTATTTCAAAGACTTCTACACAATCATCATCAAAGACAAATGGAACATCCTTTCGTAAAAGATATGTAAGAGGCCTAGAAATTTTAGAGAAGTCTTTAATAAATCTCCTATAGAAACCCGCATGACTGAGGAAACTAAGAATACCGTTGATATCTTTAGGACATGGCATTTTCTCAATTGCATCAACTTTAGCTTTATCCACCTCAACACCTCATTCAGAAATTTGATGTCCCAAAACAATACCTTGATTAACCATAAAGTGGCAATTCTCCCAATTCAAGATAAGATTAGTTTGCTCGCATCTCTGCAAAACTCGAACAAGGTTGCTTATGCAATCATCCAAAGAAGTTCTGCAAACAGAAAAATCATCCTTGAAAACCTCAACCATCTTTTCACAAAAATCGGAGAATATAGCGGTCATACATCTTTGAAAGGTAGCAGGTGCATTACATAAATCGAAAGGCATACGACTATAAGTATAAGTTCCAAAAGGACAAGTAAAGATGGTTTTCTCTTGATCAGGTTGTGAGACAGGTATTTGAGAACAACTGGAATATCCATCAAGGAAGCAAAAATGTGTGTGCTTTGCCAATCTTTCTAGCAATTTGAAAAATAAAAGATAGAGCGTAATGATCTTTTCTAGTAGCTCTTTTTAATTTTCAAAAATCAATTACCATTCTATAACTAGTGACAATTCTTTGTGGATGAAGTTTATTTTTATCATTAGGAACAACAGTAATGCCTCCCTTCTTAGGGACACAATGAAAAGAATTTACCCATCTACTATCGGCTATAGGATAGATTATATCTGCTTCCAAAAGCTTTAATATTTCAGTTCTTACCACTTCTTTCATTTTAGGATTTAAATGTCATGGGTGATCAACAACGGGTTTAGCATCAGGCTCCGTATTAATTTTGTGGTGATAGGGAGTGGGACTAATGCCCTTTAAATCATCAAGAGTATATCCAATAGGAGCTCGGTGCTTCTTCAGAACCTTTAATAATCTTTGTTCTTCATGTTCTGAAAGGTCAGCACTAATAATAACATGATATATCTTTTTCTCATCAAGATAAGCATATTTCAAAGTGTCTGGTAATTGCTTTAATTCGAACACAGGATCACCTTTAGGTGGAGGAGGACCTCCTACAGTTTCAATAGGCAAATTGTAATTAAACAGAGGACTTTGTTCAAAGAGAATCTTATCCATTTCATTTCTTTCATGTAGATGCATATCATTTTCATGGTCTAGCAAATATTGTTCTAGTGGATCAGTAGGAGGCACGGCAATAGAAGAAAGACCAATTATTTGTTCCTTACTAGGCAATTCTTTCTTATGATGATTTGTCCTACACTTGGACAAATTAAAATCATGAGACTCATCACCAAAATTAACATCGACAGTTGGTTTCTAACAATCTATTTTTGCGTTAACGGTGTTCAGGAAAGGTCTACACTACTGCAGCATGCTGCTAACGCGACACTACGATCAGAGACCCTTCGAGGAAACAGTGTGTGATGCAATAATCGCAAACAGTGGTGTAGAAAACTATCAAAAAAGGTGCAAAACATTTGCGATGGAGGATGCATCAAACACGGTTTAGATTTTAGTTGTGTGTGTGATGCAGGGCATACGGTTCAGTTCAATTAACTATTTGCGATGAGGAGGAACGAAAGAAATGGGAAGCCAGATGAAGGTGTGTGTGATGTACAGCATAAGGTTCACTCGGATGAACAAAAGAAACGGTCTACCAGATCACGGTGTGTGCAATATACCGCATGCGGTTCACTCAGATGAACTGTCTGTGTTGAGACAAGAGAACAAAAATGGTTCAATATAACAAGATGTCTGTGATACG